>NW_015112955.1:338027-367098 GCF_001443285.1 Poecilia latipinna | reverse complement strand
AATGGATTTCCCTCAGAGGGGGAGGCAAAAAAAAAAAACCCCAAAAAAGAGCATCTGAAGTTTTTTTTTTTTTTTTTTTTTTTGGTGTTTTCTCCAAAAGAAGGAAAGAAGAAATTGATTTGGAAGAGGCTTATGTGTCCACTGTCCATATCTGAGAAGTATGGAGACTAAATTTCAAACTAAGGTCTATTTCCTCCATTTGGACATTAAGGCAATCATGCAATGTACCCTTTTTTCCTTTTCTGTACTTGGATCTTCCATCAAAGTACAGAAAACCCATCCTGTATCCTTTTCTCCTCTCTTTCTTTAATAACAGGATGCCTGCTTTCTCTCAAACGGTCGCTGACCCCAGTGGCAAAGAGCCGAGCAGCTCACAGCTTTAAGCAATTCCCGCTGCCCACACTTGTCTCTCATCGGCAGATGAAACAGCGAGTGGGGTCTCTCTCCTTACATGTGTTTGTTGAATTAGAGAGGCACAGAAGTAAGACGATTAAATGTAAGTGGAACAAGATCAGCTGTATTTCACTGCCTTTGCTGATGGGATTTTGGTTGTTACAACAAAAAAAAAAACTATTTAGCATTATGTTCTTGAAATTAATCTTCTTCTTGAATAGGATCAGACTGGGGATAACATCATGTCCATTTCTTTGTATGGTTGTCCTTAAAAACGCATCACTGCCACACAGAATACAATTTACTGACAAGAGCAACACAGATCAGTTTGTGCTGCCGATTTCTTATCCGATTTTTCCCCAATCTGTGTGATAATCAACTTTCACCAATTTCAATTTTCCTTAAAAGAAAACAAGCAAAAACATCCAAGTAATAAAAGGAAGCAGCAGCTTCCCTGCCACTATTGTTATTTTCTGACAGCACTTATGGTTTGAAAATCATTTGCTGAAAATCTGCCGATTTCGGCTAATTACTCACTGCTTCTCAATGAATGATATTAGGACTGAATGCAAAGTGGCAGACACATGGCAAGAGGCCTTTTAAGGTGCTGAACTCTCAGTATACCTCAGTATGAAATGATCTATCAGGGTGTGCTGATGGAAGAGGATAAACCAAAGGAAGTACAGTATATGAAAGGCTATAATGTTCTGCCAGCTGGAAAAGACATTAAGTAATATGTCTGGTACTGAACTCTTGTCCGTCTGTGTCTCGCCACACTAATGTTTCTGTCCATTATCACCATGATCGCATTACATGAGAATGATTTTACAAACTTAACTTTTTAGGGAATCCTCATGGAGTTTTAACCCACTTCTTAGTTAAAAAGCATCACATTTACACATGTGATCAACCCTTGTAAAGACCTTAAAAACTGCTTTTTTCCAGTTTGTTAATATGCAGCAAATCATCTCCGCCTGGATTGGCTTAAGGTGCTTCCTGCAATTATAGGGGAGGAAACCGGGGTGAGAGGTCAGAGCATGCTAAGTTTAGCCCTGTGGACAAGCCCAGACACAGGCGGGTTATCTTCCAAGATAAAGAGTAGTTGTTTTTAAGCATTTCTGCACATCAGGAAGTGAGTCTTTGTGAGAGTGTTTATGTGAGTAAGAGGCCCTAAGGAATAGCCCAAAGAGGAGCAGGTACTTTTCTACAGGTGCAGTTTAACTGAAAACCAACAATGTCTTGAACTTTATCGCATTTTTTTTTAGGTTAGAGTCACAAACTCCAAAGTATTTTATTCGTATTGCATTTGATAGACCAAGACAATGTTACAAAGAATAAACACAAGTATTTTTGTCTTATTTACAAATAATGAGAAGTGTGCAATGCATTTATATTCTGTGCTCTTGAGAAAAAACTTCTAAGAGTCACTTTTAGCTGCAATTACAACTGCAAGTGTTTTGAGTGGTATGTCTCGGTCAGCTTTGCAGATTTAAAGAGTTTTTACACAATTTTCTTTAAGTTTTTTTTTCTTTTTACATCTGGACACAGATTCTCAAGTAGAGGCAAATCTGGACTTTAACTAGGCCAGTTTATCACCCCAGAATAATTTGATCAGTTTGGCTGTAGTGCTAGTTGTATAATGTTCATGGCTCGTCCTGCTGGAAGGTGAATTTCATTCCCAGCCTCAAGGGTTTTCAAGGCTCTAATAGCAGCTTTTTTCCAGGATCACCCTCTATGATGCTGCCACCAACATGTTTCACCATCAGGATGGTGTCCAGAGTGATATGTAATGTAAGTTTTCTGTCATGTTGCAGTTGAACCGGAATATATTGAGTAGTACTGGAGTAAAGGAGGCTAAATACAAAGGCATATGTTACACAATATCTATTAAATAAAATTCAAACTATCATTAGACTTAACTACTTAGTGTCTATTACGTAAAATCAAAATAAAAAAAACATAATGAAGTTTGCAGTTGTAATGCGACCAATTGTGAACAACTTATTCAACACGAGATGCAGAACCGTTATGTTTCAGCTTCCGGTGGTTTTTAGGGAAAGCAACTGAGGACCATGCCTACAAGTGGACCTGTTCAGTGCTGGAGAGCCAAGCACACTGAAGCATTTGAGGTTAGGAGTCTGCGGTAGACCACAAAGAGTTTCCTTGCCAGGCACCCTCACTTGACGTGCCATCCTAATAGTGTAAGCCAAAAGCATGGGTGTTACCCCAAGCATTACAAGCACCGAGCCAAGAGCTGGGCGGAGGTGTGCTCACTTTCTCAGTGTTTTATTAACATTGTTTCCAAAATACTAAGCTGCGATTCAACAAGCTTCCCCAAGCTTTGGGGTTTGACTGCTGCTGCTGATGGATTCAGTCAACACCTCACACATTGGAGGTGGAAGCAGGTTACATGTTGCCTCTTCTGGGATCAGAGAAGCTGATGTTAAAACACCATGCATCGAGTTTGGTTTGCTGCCTTGCAGAAAACAGATTTTATGTCCTGCATTTTGACGAATTGTTTTTCACTGACTTGGTGAAATTAAGCAAAAGTGACAAGAGAGCACAGTCAAATTCGAATCTCAGAGGCAATAAACCAGCTTTAGATCAAATTAACTCATCTGCAGGTACAGTTCATCCCATCTCTCAATAGAGTTGAAACTATAAATGGACAAAATTTAAGTTAAATACATTTAAAAAGGACCTTATGCAGCGTTTCTAGTCATCGACTCAAGATTTAACATGAACACGTTGAAAGATCCAATTAATAGCAAGTTTAAGTTATCTTAATTATGACTCCAACGCTCTAATTTGGCATAATTCTGCGCAACAAGATCAGAACACCAGAGTGATAAGCATCCTCTTCTTCCTCGCAGATTGATAACAGCGTGCGGAATCCCACTGATCAGCTGCTGCCAGTTCCTCAGCTGAATCCTAATGAGCAGCACCGAAACCAAACTCCGGCCAGCTTTCTATTTTCACCAGAGAAAGCTATAAAGAGAGCCGCGCTCCTTACCTTCTCCCCTTTGCTTAAAGTTCCGCTCAGTCAGACCCAGCTTCTCTTCGTCTATAAATCCTCCTCGGTTTCCTTTCATTTGCGCGTGCTTTCCTTTCTCGCGACACAGTTTTCCAAGTGTGGGATAGCACGGGTTAGAATCTCGTGTCTTTACCCTCTGCCCGCACGCGCACACGTCTTTGAGTAGTGCGCGCTCGCAAACTCAGCTCACGTGAGCAGGGCTCCGTGATTCAGCTGCACCTCTTGAAGCGGCGGGTTTTAAAAACAGGATAGCGAAAATATTAAAGCAAAGCATCGCATGTCCATAATGCTAGCAAACATTTTAAGTTGTTTAACAGAGACGATACAAAGTTGTCTGAGGGCCTAACCAGCTTTCAATCTGGGGCCCCCTTTCAAGTTTACCTACCAGGATTACCAATTTCCCTTTTTTTATATATAGCTACTGGTGCATTTAAAAAATAATGAAAAAAAAAGATGTTATAGTAATTCTTTTCTTCACACACCAACCTGCCTTGATTCTAACGACATACATTTACTGGTTGTTTGTGGTCAAAAAATATGTTTTGTGATAATATACATTTTCTTATTTACCACTCAAATCAACTTTTAAATTATATTCAAATTTACTGATTTCATATTTTCACTGAAATTTGATTGTTGTATATTTTTGTAGTACGATAAAAAAAGAGAAACCACACCATCAAGACTTAATCACTATATGCTCCATTTTTAAATCATCCATACAGTTGAATAAATTAAGAAAATGAACATATTTCCACTTTTAATTTACACCACTTGTCAAGAATACATTAATAATGACTGAATGTCAATGCGTTTTGCTTGACAGTTGCACATGATTTTATTTAAAATAATATATTATACTTTAAAATAGCCCTTCTTATTTAAAAAAACATGTTAGTATTTCAAGCATTTAATTTCCATCATAACTGCAGAGCTTTACTGTGCTGTAGCCTGGGGCATGTGCACATATTCATTATACTTTAGGTAAATATTAGTGGCGTTTTAGGTAAATATTATTCTCTGTTATTTTGTTCCGTTTGGCAAAGGTACATTTCTGGAGGGGGACTAATTGTTTTCCCTCTTCTGATACTAACCGTTCGTTGAACATCAGAAATAATCCTACATCAGTTCATCTGTTTTGTTTTTTTTTTGTTTTTTTCTGTCTGCTCTGTCTTCTCAAAGACTGCTCAATTGGTTGTGGCAAATGGCTGCTTACTGAGCCAGTTTTTCCTGCTAATAGGTAGTTATTTGTCTCTTACTATTGCTACATGCATCCTCTACATGAGGGATTGCTGTAAAGTAAATGACAACAAGTTAAATAACGAGTCCACCATCTGAGGTACCCGTTACAAAATACTTTATTTTAATGAAGCAAAATCCATCCCCTAAATCAAATTCTTGCTTGAAATGGCACAATTATTGATAAAATTACATTTGGAAAAATGCATTTGGTAACACTTTATTTGATGGGGTGTGAATAAGACTGACATAACACCTGTCATGAACATGAACGAGTCTTTATGAATGACTATGACTGTTGTCATGAAGTGTCATTCGGTAAATAATGACACTTTTAATGTAAAGTTGCTCTAAAAGTTGCATTGAAAGTCCATTAAAAGTGCCAACGTTGCATTAAATTGTCATCATTTACAAAATCATGCAATGTTGGCACCTTTAATGGACTTTTAATGCAACTTTGCATTAAAAGTGTCTATTTACAGAATGAGACTTCATGACAACATTCATAGATATTCATAAGGACTCGTTCATGTTCATGACAGATGTTATGTCATGTTTATGACGGTGTCATGTCAGTCTTATGCACACCCCTTCAAATAAAGTGTTACCATGCATTTTAATGAAGGGCACTAGCTGAAAACAAAAGTTATTTGAACACAAAACATTACAATCATCCAAGTGATCTGCTGATGAAGGCTTAAAAAATACTCCTGAATTCAATATGCATGATACTAAAAACTGTCTAGTGGTAATTAATAACTTTAAGAAATACATATATACCATGTTGCAACCATGACACTTCCTGCTAAATCTGCAGAACACGTCGACTTGCACATAAATACGTTTTTCACTCAACATTAAATAGCTTTCACTTTCAAATCTTGCAATAGCTGTACTTTTACCAGATGTAGCTTTCATACAAAAGTGTATTTTAATGACACCCTAGTGGGCTCAGTAGGTCACTGCATGAGTTCTAGGTAAAACAAATGGACCACAACTAGCTCTCTCTCTCGCCCAAATGCTAACAGTGAACTGAAATGAAGTTGGAATATTTAGCTAAAGAGTTTTAAGCAATAAGAACAGCAAACCAAAAAATATACTAGAAAGGATTTAAAACTAAACTTGGTGATTTGTTTCACCAACTGTTATGTTGCCAAAATCCACAAACTGGTAGACCAGATTGTTTCTTGTTCAGGTATTAATCCAAAATCTCATAAAATCCAAAACTGCATCTCGTAAAATTCTGCAGCCATGGGACAAGATCAGATGTTGACAGAGTGAGCATGTTTCTTGCACAAAGGCTTGTCCTTCTTGGAGAAGAAAGGTTGGCCTTCCAGGCTGGTGGAGCAAACCTGCAAAGACAATCAAACATTTACACAGATGTGATATTTACACAGAAAAACTAAGGATTACCAGTTTGTCACTGGCTGAAAGGAGTCTTCCCTGACTTACCACACACACAAAACATGTGTCATGCCAGGTGAAACCCAGCGCCTCCAGGAACTTGTCTCCGGCCTCGATGGGGAAGTCGCAGCCGTGGCAGTTGGTCCCAAACATGGTGTAGTAGTCTGTTTGATTATTGCATTAACACAATATTAGTCTGTTTGAAATACATAAGGATTTTCCTGGTTTTGCATTAGGAGGCGTTTTCTGTACCTCTTTCACAGTACGGCTGTCCGTCCTCCATGTGAAATGTGTTGCCTCTGATTGGCTGGTGGCAGGCAGCGCAGACAAAACAGGACACATGCCAGGTCTGCTTCAGGGCATTCATGACTTCCTGCAGGGGGAACGAAAAAGCAAGAGAAGCCAAGTTTGTACTACATTAAAGTGAATATATTCAGATCTTTATTAAGAGCTATGTGAACATTTACTAGTTGCTAAATTTTATAAGCAATGTTCAAAACACAAGAGAAGAAAAGTTCTGTTTAGTTCCTGGAATTAATTTAGAAATATGCCCAAATGCATACAACTTGAATGTGTGACTCTTTTCCACATTTATTCAATGAGGAAAAGGTTTAAGGACGAAATAGTCTTTTTTTTTCTTCAAAACTGATTGGTAGCACAACTGATGGTACTTCCAACAAGCACAAGCAAGTTTTGTTATTATGTACACTTGACTTTTAAGGTCAACACGAATTTGAACTTCCAATTTACCTGCATGTACTGTACAGAATACTGACGGCAAAACAAGAGAGCCCTTGCGAATGTACTGGTACTGACTGAATTGGTTTCTGACCTCAGAAATGTGAATCTGGAAAAATGGCATAAAATTGTTCTGGGTATAAAACTTCCCAGAAAAATCAAAACAACACAGAAGACCCCGGGCTCTGAAGGACGTAGAGTAAATGTACGTGGAGGAACGGTCAAGTATCGTCTGTCTCTGATCAAACTCTGAAGACCTTGTTCCGTTAAATTCTGTTTATTAAACAACTATTTCGATGAGTGGGATCCCCACACCACTGAATTTATGTACATGAGTTAAAGACTGCATTTTTAGAACATTTTAGGTTGAGATTATAATACTCCAATAGTGCATAATTTACACCTCTTTACGAGTACGTTACCACGATGAAAAAAAAAAAAAGTTTGACACCAAGAATCATAACTTTTTATCCTTTCAGATTTTCTAAAAACATATCCCAGTTTATAGTATATGGAATAGAACTAAATATGCACTAAAATAGAATCAACAGTTTACTTTTTTTTTTTTTTTTTTTTTTAAATACCCCCCCCAAGGATCTTCTGGTTGCAGTTGGCACAGGTGGGAGCAAAGAACTGCTCGTAGCAATGCACACAGTACACCTGGTTCTTCTCTTCAACAAATCCCCGTTCTGCCAGGGAGGAGTGGCAGTGAGCGCAGTTGAATTCCTCGGGGTGCCAGGACATGCCCATGGCCACGAGGAACGGGCCTCTGATGGGAGCAGAGGTGAGACGTAAATGACTTAAAAGCATTTATTCAAAATCTCTTTAAACATCACATGTGCATTATAGAGCTGCCTTTATGTACCTTATGACTTTGTTGCACTTGCAGCACATTGGGGTGCGGGTACCAGCAGGTATATGCTCAGCACGTTGCACCAAAGAGTTCAGATCCTCAGGATGTGGCTGTGGAGTGGGGCGGTCCAGTTCTTTCTGAGCAGGACTGACTATTTTCCCAAATGAGGGACCTGCTCCCACTTTAGAAAAGCCTGAAGCAGAGAAGAAAAAGGGTGAGGTTCCAGATAAAAGAGGAGAAAAAGAAACACAGCTATAAAAAGTTAAACTATTTTAATATATTATTGTGCCTGAGCAAAAATAGTCAAGTGAACTGAATTATTTTTTTTTGTTTTGTTTTGTTTTACAAAGAAAGAAACAATGAACTGAAAACAAACTGTACTAATGTGAGAAGGTTGAACATGCTTTTAATAAATGAATACAGAGTTCTGTAGGATTGTTGGGTTTTATCCAATTACATATGCATAAAATATAATGATTGCCACATTATTCGTTTTAAACATGTCTAAAAGTCTTTATATTTAAAAAAAATATTACCTTTATTTAGGGACTATATTCATAAATTAAATCAAATCAAAATCACCGTTACCGAAATCTGCTGTACTCTCAAAAATACCTAAACATTTAACATCTCAAATGGATATTTTAGTAAAGAAATGTTCAATTTGCCATCTAGACATCCTGTTTTCCTGGAGAGTAAATATGATGTGACACAGAAGCCTATTATTTTTTTCCACATGTCAAAAGTCCAAAAATGTACTACTTTCCTAATATTGTCCAAATCTAAATTTAGAGGAATTACTGAAAATGTTTAACACTCAAATATCTTGCCATCAGGCACAAAGAGGAGGCTGTTTAGGAAGCAGGACGAACTAAACAGCCTCATTGTGAGAACTGCAGCAAAAATGTTTAAAGTGAGATTTCGCAGTGATAAACCAAGCATTTAGCATTTTGTGACTTTTTGCACATCTTTGCAATGGGTTCAGTATATACAGCTTTCCTAATATCTGTAAAAAAATAAATAAAAAAAACCGTGACAATAAAATAAGATGATGTTTGCTTCTATTTGCTTCGTGTCCATTAATGCTCAACATACAGCCAAAGGGAAATAAAATGTCCTCCTTTTGGGATTTTGAGGTTTTCTTCCAACTCAAATTTGAACATATAAAAAATAGAACTAATTACATCAATTCCAACTTTTACATAAAACAAGTATTGGAATGTGAGGAATTTGAGCACAGTCATTTGAAAGTGTTTTTTTTTTTCTATTATTTTATGAAGGGTTAAAACTGGACTTAACATTTTTTTAATTTTATTTCTGCATCGACTGCATTATAAAAGATGTTCATAAATGGGTTTAAGATAATGCAAAACATGTCTAAAAAAGCCTTCAGGTTCTGCTGGGAAAAAAAACAACTAACTGAGTTTAAACTCTGCTCTCTGTAGTCTTTAGCCTCCTTAACTCCTCAAGTACAAACAGTTCCAAACATCTCTTCTCACAACTCTTAGACTTAGGACAAAGTCACACTTTTAAATGGACACGGATGGCTAGCTTGTGAAAATTACTTCATTCACGTTGAGTAAATGAACAAGTTGAAGCCTTGAGCGATCCACTTAAGCGAACGAGATTCATGCCTGTGTGCTAATCTGATAAATAAAAGCCAACAGACGATCACTGTGTCCTCAGCCTCTCTCCCTCTCTCTGTGTGGCATTTCTTGAGGAAAACATGGTGGGGAAACACAGCACATCTGTTCACGTATGAGGGTGCACTTGTTATTAGTATTACTAATAATGATGGATGCCTCCGAGCAAATATTTGCACTGGCTGGCTCCAGGTCTCGTGGCAGGGATCGCAGCATTTCATGAGCCACTTTCACACAAAATAAAATCCATAATTCTCACATTAACAATCTATTTGACTGAGGGAATCTTGGGAAAAGCCAATAATCTGAGCTCATTAAGTGAATACCTCCAGTTTTTATAGAGCCCATAATCTTAAATGGCTTAGTGTCAGGTATTAAACCCACTATAAATGTTATAGCTAAATAGCGGCGGCGGCGGTGCAAAAGAATGAGGCTGCCCTCTACAGGCTGAAAGAAGCAAAATCCATCTTGCTGTGTGTGGATACAGAAGTAGAGTGGTGAGGACGGTGTGTGTATATTGCTGTACCTACAGAACCTCCAGCTTGGAAGGAGGCTTTGTTCTGAGCAGGAGTCTTAAATGTAGATCCAGGGACTAAGCTGCCATTCCTGGGTGCTGCTGCAGAATTGGAATATGTTTTTGCAGCAGGTGATGTGTGAACACTGGGAACGGTTTGGTCTACTGCTTCTCTACAAAACAGATACACACTTCATATGAAGACAGTACAAAAACACTCAACTCCATACGCATTTTCAATGCTTGTGTATTTTTTTTCTGAAAAACTGAGCGCAATAGAGCAGCAAACGGATACGTGTGGCCGTTTGTGTTGAAGTTGCTCATAAAATAAAGACTAGCAATATTAATATTAGCCAACAGGAATAAATTTTAATAGAGACGTGTTACTGTGACCTGGCTGGATTCTTCAAATGTAGAAAAAAATGCTTTGAAAAAATGTTAATCATATTGCACATGGATACAGAGCCTTGCAAAAGTTTTCCCACATTTTGTGATGTACAAAAAACATGGTTTTAACTAATTTTTACCATTTAAACATCTGAAGCATGGCATATAGTTACACTCAGACCATTTACCCCTAAATAAAACTCAATGCAACCAACAGACTCTGTAAATTTGTAAACCTAGTCCATCTGTGTGCAATTTAATCTTAGACATCACAATACAGTTGTTCATCACCATTGTGAAACAGTGTATTGGCAGCATCATGCTGTGGGAATACTTTTCTCCAGCAGGGACAGAGTTTATGGTTAAGATAAATAGATCTAATGTAGACATTTTGTTAGAGGCTCCAAAAGACTTGAGACTGAGCTTGAGGTTCACCTTCTGGATGCACAATGACCACAAATTTACAGGCGGAGCTGGAATTAATCATTTTAGATTAAAGAATATTCATGTGCTACAGCAGCTCAGTCAAAGCACAGATGTAAACCCAATCCAACATGTGTCAAAATATCAAGAATGACACCCTCCATATAATCTGACTATTTTACCAAGAAGGATGAGCCGAAAAAAAAGGAAAGGAAATAAAAAGCCGGTGGAAACATCTGCAAAACAGCTGCAGATGCAACAAAAAGAGGCTGTGTAAATTGTTGAATTCAAAATAAAACCACATCTTTCGCATTTGCCTTTGTAAACTACATAATTTATCTTCTTGTTCCTATTCATGCACTATGTTGTGCTGGTCTTCAACATAAAATTCAAATTATTTTTACATACATTGATGCTTATCCCCTATAACGTTCTCAAAATAGTAACCAGATGGAGACTGATGCAAATTTTTGGGGCATGCTGTTGTCATGTTGCTAAAGTTCATGAGCAAAGAGCATTTACAAAAGGAGATGCAGATTAATATATGTTGTGAATACAAATCCCCCTCTGTATGTTTCTTTCTTTGTCAATATATATATATATATATATATATATTTTTTTTTTTTTACAAATTTCTAATGCTGGTAAAGTAGAAAATACATTTTAAATAAAGAGTAATTCTGTGATATGACATTTGACAACTTTAAACTTTGACCATGTTTTTTTTGTATTACCGTTTGATAATATGGTTCAGTGATGTTTCATAAAAGCACATCAACTGATCTTTGCATCTACTTAAATAGGTCCCTCTGGACAATGTTAAAGGAGGAGGAAAAAAAGCCAAGGAGATGAGAAGAAAGCAGAAAAGAAGTTGTTTATTCAGAAAATAGATGGCAAATGAAAGATTAGAAGGAAAAAAAATGACAGATATGTTCAGAAAATTCAGGAGTATAAAACAGAAAACAACGAAAGCACAGATTTACAGAATGTGCAAACTCTGCAAATATACACACTGCAAAAATAATTTACTGCCATTTATCTAAATGTAGACTTTTATTTTAAGCATGCATCATTGGGAGCATCGTGGTTTGTCGTTTTATCCAGTTTGCACTTATGTACAAAAAGAGACTACGGAAGTCAGTTCTTGTCAAAAAATCTAATTAAACAATAGATAAAACGAGCACTGTACTACTGTACATTTAGCACTCGTGCTGAAACACCATGGTGCCAGTCTCTCAGCTTGTTGTACTTGTGTCCTACAACTTCTGGATCCACCTTGCTCACTCTGATTTGCACAAAAGGACAGAATAAAGAAAGAAGAAAAGAACAGAGGAAAACAGTTGGACAGTTAAGGTGGCAGAGGAGAAGTCAAAGATTTTACAGGAGTAGTAAATTGACGAAAAACAATAGGCTTAGAGAATGTTATTTTTTTTATAGTCTCTAATAGAGAAATTCAAGAAACTAATCAAGTGACTGGTTGGCAATGCTTGAAGAGCTTAGATTCTGATTTAATAAACGTTTACACTGTGAACAGCAATGGGAACCAAAAAGATGGTCAACACCACCTTCCTTTGCACTCTTTAATTGAAATGTTTTCTATTAAAAAGTCTTTTAAACAATAAAACACCACCCTGGATCAGGACATCTTGGACATTTTCTTTGTGAGCATTTACCAGCCAAATAATAAATGAAACAAATCTAGATCAAATTTCAACAAGTGTTTTTGCTAAATAGATCTTATTCTTTTGCACAATATTATCTGTTTTTAAAAGAAGTAAAAGTGAAAGAGCCACATTTATTAGACTTAAGAAAAAGCACTACTTACTTTTTTCCATTTTCTGGCAATTGTTCTACAAGAGGAAAGAAAAAAAGCACCAATAAATTTAACAACACATGGAAAATTAGCGCCAAGCTTACGTGAAAGATGCGTACATACAAAAACGTACACACACAAAAAAACAACCCTAGCTTTGTTGGTTATTTAGAAACATTGCAATTGATATTGCAATCTATTTAATTTTATTTTTTAATCTATGCAAGCATCTACAATATCAAAACATTTAATATTTCTAAGACTAAGAGCACATCACATGTTTTTCTGGACACATTTACACACATTGGAATCTCACATTAACTTAAGGAATGGCAAAAGAGAAAGAGAATATTATGCAGTCTGCATTTCTCTGAGAACTGTCACTGAGGCCTGCAGAGAACTGCTTCACATTAGTGTTATGTGAAGTGAACCAACTTCATGCACGGTAAACAGTCCAGCCCACAATTGGTTTTACCTCAAACATTATGGTTGAAGTCGCCACACAAGGTTTCTATTAGATTAGGCATTGGGATTGGGTTAGCCACTCCATAATATTAAACTCTTTGGTCTAGTCCAGGGGTCTGCAAACTTTGCAACTTAAAGAGACTTTTCTTTTGCCCCCAGTCCTGTTAAATAAAACTCATTAAGAGCTGCAAGTGTCATGTGATCTTTTGAAAAAGACATCTTATTGTTTTTGATAAACATCTACTACAGAGAATTTGTTGCCATTTTAAAGAACTGCTATAAGTTTTTAAAAACTCCCAATGCAAACTGTTTATTCTCATCAGAATAAGACACAACATCATGATATAGTGTTGGGTCTGTTGGGTCACACAAAGAAACTTGGCTTGTATTTAAAGTTTGTGGGTCAAGTCTGACACTTGCTGAAAAAGTTACATTTCACCAAAGAGATGCAATTTCTTCAGCAATGGGAGTTTGCTAGTGCTTCTTGGCAAGAGCATAACTTTACATGTCCAAAAGCTGAACATTGGGGAATTTAAACAAAACAAAAGAATAATTTTATTTCACATAACCAAAAACAGTGATCAGTCTACTTAATGATATTGGATATCTATCATTTTGAAAATAACAGTATGGGTACCAACCACTTTTCATTCGCAGTTAAAATACAAATAGCTTCATTTATATAGAAATACATCTTATCTTTCATCGAGTGCAATCTACATTTACTGTGGAGTTATAATGACCCTAACAGAAAAAGTAGCTAGAAGTTATTTCAGAAATGTTTTGAAACTATCCCACAGTCTTACCATAAGGTTGTCTTACAAATACCCATTTAAAAATGGCCCTTTACTTCTTTGCGCTGAGGTCAGTGCTCACCGTTCTCAGTGCCAGTCATTTGTGCGAGGATCCGGAAGGAGCGAGACTGGGAGGTACCGGTCCGTGGGTGCCAGTCCTCCGTGTCTTCAATAAGACGCTTTTTGCTGGCGTCACTCAGAGGGGACGCGCGCTTTTCAAGCTCCACACCAGCTTTCCTGTGCAGCAAAACGGGACATAAAATAAGTAACTTGGAATTTTGATTTGAATGGCCATCATCTAGATTACAGGTCTCAAACTCCAGATCCGAGGGCTGGCATCCTGCACCTTTTAGATGCGTCTCTGCATGTCAAAAATCACAATACCCAGTTGTTATCACGACTCTATAAAACTTGAGAGTATGCGGTGATAATTCAGTCCTTTGATTCGGATTTGTTGGACCTGGGCCACGTTAGAAAGATGCAGGACATGAATAACATGGTCAATGTAAAAGGAACAGGCTGAAGGTATAAAGTCTTCATTCTTGGTGTCTAATTACTTGCTCAGTTTGTAACAAAAAAAATGCTACATTACTGGAATTTATACTTTTCAGATCAATTATTGCTTCAAAAAAATTAGAGAAATACAAGGAAATGTAATCTGCAGCAGGAGAACATTGGAAGCAGATTCAGAGAGAATATTGCTCTCAACTTTAAGTTCTGAGAGTGGCATAGTAGTAATTGTGTTTTCTGTTAACTGGGTTTGTGTCACAGTTGTATACTTTTTGAATATGCTCTAAAATAGACCAGTTTGTTCATTAAATAAATAGAAAAAGCACACATATTTTTTTAAATAAATAGATGTGTGCCATTTAAACTGCCCCCCCTCCCCTTAAAATAAAACAACTGCATATAGTTGTTTTATTTAAAATATATAACTAATGCTATATATTTTTCCTGCCAGCAGTTCCAGATGTCACATAAAGTACAACACAGACTGGCCAGAAACTGGAATCAGTTTCTGCTAGCTTGGTTCTGACTGGTGATAAATGCGTCAAAAGCAGATGAATACAACTTTCTGTTTCCTGTTCATCAAATACAGCATGCGTCGTTAGGTAGTTTTTAGACTTCAGTACCAAAAGAAATAAAAACCAATAAGTTTATGGTTTGATGCATAAGCAGAGATGTTTTTTTGTTTTCTGTTGAGTTCAATACTACTAACACTTCATTGTTTCTGTTTGACACATATATATATATATATATATATATATAAATAACAATCAAACCACAGTTACCTCCTAGGTGTGGTTGCAGGTGGAGTTCTGCAGGTGAAGAGTGAAAAGACAATTGAGGAAAGAAAAAACGGATAGAATCCAACATTTACAGACAGAAAAAATGAAGAAAGAATGGGAAATTAGGGATACCATTAGAAAGAAACTCAATGTTATCTTGATAAAATTTCATAAAGTGAATCTCCAAAAAAAACAAAACAAAAAACAACAAACATAATCTTTAGCAAAGCCGAGAGCTAGTGAAAACTGAAAGGGAAAATCTAATAACAAGCAGTAAATGGGAGTCAGTGCTGTACCACCAGGTGGCAGTAATGGGCTTTCAATTTTAAATATGATCTTTTACTTTTATACAATAATGCTGTGCTCTTTACTTGAATGTTTACATGCACTGTATATTATCCAGAGGCCCTTTCAAACTGTGAACAAATTTATCATCAAGAGATCAAACATGTGCGCCATTTTCCTCACGAATGCAATCGAAAAGACATGTTGCGTTATCCTTAGTCTAATGCAAACATACAGATGCAACACCAGCCTTCAATAAACTGATAGTCGTTACAGCTAAGCCAATCAGGTGCAGAAGCAAATGCCAAACACAGATGCTTATAAAGTGCATAAATAAAGATCTAAGGCTGTTCCACCAATTGGTGTCCAGGGAGGTTTTAGATAATGAATATTTACTGGGTTGTTTTTACTTTAAAGCGAGGTTCTCATGTTAGCCGATGAGGTTTGTGAGGTGTAAGCATGCTTTAATATAATCATAACCCCGAAAGAAGTGGAGGCTGTAATCACAAGCTACTGCAACAACCACATTATCAATCATAGCACTAACTTGGTGTTTGTCTCATCCTCATCCTGTGGAGGGAAAAAAAATTGTGCATGGAAAAGAATTAAAGCCAAGAAGGAAGAGGAACACCCTGAGAGAATGTACATCAAGAAAAACAAATCAGAAAAACAAAGCATGCAGGTTAGGACACAAACACAAAAACTAGACTCTACATCTATCTAACTGTTTTAAGCAAAAGTAAAACTAGATTTTATTAGACTCAGAGTTTGAAACTGTCTTAGTTTGGTCTTTTATTTTTAACATCCGGACATTTTAACTCGCTTTAGCCCAGTGAAGTGAAAGTTAGTGAGCCAAAAGGTTCCAGATGAGGTCCAGTCCTCCTAAGCTTTGCTAAACTGTTGGTGTTGACATTATGAATCAATTTGATATCCAACTGTAAAGTCCTTCTAATAATTATTCCATCACTTTGAGGACATTGCCTGTCTGGTTGCTGAAATATGACAAGACACATTTGTGGCTTTAGAAATATTTTCAGAGATTAGAAACAACAGTCATGGTGTGGAAACTTCAAGAGCAAAGCCAAATAAACCACATACACTCCTGTTTAAGATGACTGAAGCCTTGATATAGTGAAACTGTAAAATTTTAGTCAAGATTGTAACATAAATATCTAATGCCTGGTTAACAATATACAAAAAAAAACTGTTGACAATTAAATATGAAAGTAAATAATAGATCTTCTGTTTTATTACACCACAATCAGATTCTTTGCTCCAAACACAATAAAAAATGTCCTCAATGTTGTTGCCAGTTCCCTTTTTTGGTTCATGCGGCTGAAAAATCAAAGTGTGCCCACAGTAATGCTGCAGCTGTGTGGTTTACATCCAAAACTTAATTTTGCTAAATGTCACAACATTGGCCCTTTGCTTTCTGCCATTGGCTCCATTAAATCTTGTGCAAAGAGGGGGTGGGAAACTGTGAGAAAATAGGATGAAGTGCTTCAATAGAAGGCAAATCTAGCACCTATGACTTTCATGTCCTGGATGACTGAGAATCTACATAAGCATGAGAGGAAGTAGTAAAGCAAATAGGACATATCTTCCCGTTTCATCTGACTGTGACATAATAATGGAAACTATGCTACCAAACGGTTCACAATCCACTCAGAAAACTTCCTCCAACGCTAGAACTGAAACAAGCCACTCTGTCTCTTGCTGGGATTGAGATGATTAAAAACAGATACAAAGAGTGTGACTTCAACCTTTGCCAAGTCTTTTATTTTTTTTTTTTTCTTGTAATCAAGTGCATACAAATGATGATGTGTGGTTTCACTGTTTACTTTTTAAATTAGATAAATATTTTGAGGTGAAGTGTAGTGGAGTGCAGAGTTTCATATGGTGGAGATCATAAAGAGTTATATTGGCTTTAATGAATTTTTCAGTCGGGGAAACCACAAAAATGTCCAACAACACCAAGTCTTGAGCTACAAAAATACCAGGCCTGCTTGACTAATGCAAACAGTAGCTGGAAATGGATCACTTAATTATTTATTCATTTATTTTAAGAAAGATGTGAAACAGAAATAAAACATGAAAACCTTGAACCTACCCATTTACATGCTCTGAGAGACCCTGGCTCTCCAAAAGGCCTCGCCTTTGTCCAATAGCAACTTCACAAGCATTGGCGTTGGAGTACAGGTTGATAGGTGTGTTATAGACGGAGGGCTGCGGGACATTAGGATGGGAAGTGGGGGCCGTCACTCTGGGTGAAGATGAGGAGTTAGAGGAAGTGGATGAGGCAGAGGGGGAGGTGAAGGCAGAACGGCCGGGGCCGATTTTGGGGGCAGAGTTTACTACGGCCGAATCTGAGGCGGGGAGGCTCGACTTCAATGCGAAGGGAGGCTGTGGAGGCTGAGAGGGAGCAGCTGGGGTGAAAGCTGATGATTCGGAAGGAATAGAGGCAACTTTTGGAGCAGTCGGGGAGGAAGAAGCAGCAACCCCACTGCCGCCGCCCCCAAATGGCCGAGCTGTCTTGTTGTACAAAGGAGTGGGCTGGCTTGGTGGTTTGGTGTATGTGGTGCTCGGCGCGGGGTGAGTGATCGGCACAGGCTTAATGATTTCCTGAGGCTCTTCCTGGATGAAGGTGAAGACAGACATGCACAAAAAGCAAATCCACAAAAATCCCATGCACTGAAGCCAGAACTCACAGCACAAACATAATAAAAATGAACTGTGCTCTCACGCTGGTGGACGAATCAAGTTACATCTCTGCCATACAAGCTAACTCAAGCAGTGCCCTGCAAAATTATTCATACCTGTTTTTACAAGTTTGCCACGTTATAACTACAAATTGGTGTTTGAAGATCATATATATATATATATATATATATATATATATATATATATATATGATCTTCAAACTTTTCAGGTTTTTTGGGGTGTAAATATTTTGAAAACCATTTATAAATGTCTTTGCACTTTACATTTATGAAATAATTTGTCTTAATCAATCACATCTATTCTAGTTATTTACATAGGCATCTGAAGTTGTAAAGTGACAAAAAAAAAAAATTTCAAAGGGTGTGAATACTTTTGCAAGGCAATGCGTACATGCAAAGCCATCTCATTTGTTTTCCACATAATCTCAGAAGGGTTTTATAATGCGTGTTATTCAACTCTGATGCAGAGCTAAATGAATGTATCCCTTACCTTGTGTGATTCCTCTTTCGAGACAGCGGAGGCTCTGAAAAGACAAAAGAAAATATGAGTTACTCCACTTGAAGCTCGTACAGTTTGTTAAATCTAAAGTGTTTGGAAAAATATTAAAGTTTTTTTTTTTTGTTTTTTTTGTTTTTACTTTGCCCAACTTATTTTAAAGGCTGGTTTGCAGAGGGAACAAAAGCAGTCAAATAGGCACAAATTCAAGCAAACATACATAAAACATTATACTTTGATTCTTGTACTAGATCCTGTGATCATTAAAAGGTCCAGTATGCATTTGATTTTCACAACAGCTGAAGCAGCTGCTACATTTTAGACCCATGAAGGAGGTTTAGGGTGGTCTGCTCGTCTCTTCTTCCTTCTTATCTCACTCTGGAGATGTCCTGGAAACTGAAGAACATCCAACAAACCTTTCAACCCACTTTTGATTTATTGTTGATAAGTGCGCAGTGTTACTATTCTATCAATGTTTTGGACTTTTTCTTGTTAATGTATAACGCATTCTGTTTTATGTTAAAAATAAGTCAGAATCAGCGGTTTAAAACACTTAAAATGTTGGCTACTTTGAATGATGACAGGTGGTAATAACATTTTACAATATTTGGTCTGAGCTCCAGATAATGCAGCCCTTTTTTTTCCCCCTATGTAAAGAAAAAAAACAAAAAAAAAAAAAAACAAGAGGGAACAAAAGCGAAAAAACAGACATGAAGTAGAGAGGCTGGTCCTGGACCAGGAACTGTGGTACGTCTCCTGCCTCCCTTCCTGTCTATCGGGACAACAGACAACAAACTCACACATTTCCTTTCCGACTGAGCTGGTGCGCATTAACAGAGCCTGGTACCAGCTTGTTAAACAGCCCCACCCTGCAGAATCAAACGTCATCTGCGGCCATGCTTCCACTTACAATTTTCCACTTAACGGTTAATACCCAGCCTGCTTATTTTCCAATGAGCTGCACCGATGTATTATTGTAATTGCTTATGGAGCAACACATTGCCTCGCCAGGGAAAACAGTCAGAGGTCTAAAGATCAAACAGCACAGACTGTTTTGAACAGAACCCAGTCTATAATAATAAGGCACTATGTATCTGCTATCAGGGTCCCAGAATGGGACAGCTGGGCGGATCCTCTCCGAGTCTGTCTATTCCCAAAGCAAACTGAACAAACACTCGACAGGGTGGTCCCCTGCACATCTGTTTAATTCAGACCTGTGGGAGTCCTGCACTTTGTGTAATCAAACCTGCTCTTGTAGTGCTGTCAGAAAGACAACACTAAGGGCACTCAAACATAGGTTCAAGTGACTTTACGCAGCATAAATGTTGGTTAATGTGTCTAAAAGTAGACATCTAAAGAGCATGTCACGTCGAGCATTTATTTTTAAACGGCAACCCCGTAGTTCAGCAATTCGCTTTCAGACTTCAGTTAATACATTATCCTTCACAATACCTAATGGAGTTGCTCATTTCGAAGCATCCTCTCCGAGTACATACGTTTTTTTGCACCAACTTTCACTGAATATAAAACTTTAGCAGCTTTGATTAAATGTTTCTACCAGCACCGGAGAATTAAGCGACTAAAATGTAATTTCATGCAATGCAGATCAAGCTGTGTGAGACTGGACCGTAAGCATCGGTCACCATCAGTGTTTAAGTCTTGGCATAAATTTGCCCTTAGACTTAGGCTTTGACTAGGCCATTCTAAGAAATCACAGAGGACATATTGTTTGCAGGTTGATGTGCAGTGTTATTCTGCCACACACCGTTTTGCCAAGTTAGGGCAAAAAGTTAAATTTTGGTCTCAAATGAACAAAGTATATATATATATATATATATATATATAAAATATAGCCTATATTCTTATCCTTTAATTACATTTTGAGCTATTTTGAGTTGGTCCGTCATGTAAAACCTCAAGTTACATTTAGTGTTTTTACAAGACATTGTAAAAAAATGTATGTATAACCAGAAAGGTTCATTGCATTTTTAATGCCTTCAAACTGAGCCATTATTGAGCAACATGTTGCTTTGTTTGGCTTACAGTCATTAAGATTAGCTTCACGCTTCCCCGAAGAAAAAGGTTGCTTTCATCCGTTAACATCTAAGGTATTTCAGAATAAGTTTAATGAGTTGAGTAACCTGGCCCCCGGTGTAGAAATTGTTTAGTCAGAGAACAAGTCTCAATCTGAAAGAACGCTTCGCATTTTCGAAATTATTTTACTGGAAAAGCTTGTACTCTGGTACAAGTAAATGTGAGAGAAAAAAAAAGATGATGCATCTCTTGATGTTCATCAATGCATGTTTCTTTGTGTGCACACCCTGACACACAGCTGCAGCTTCCAAGAATAAGGAGGTTAACAAGAGCAGTAAAGCCTGAGGGCAGAGCACACTGACGCATTTCCATCCTGCCTGTGTCTCTTTGAGGGCCAAGAGAAACAGTCTGGCATATGGCAGTTGACTGAATGATGGAGTGTCTAATTGACAACTTTCTCAGTACAGGCTTGTGGATCAACAACTTGCATTTCTTTTTTTTTTCTTTTTTTTACAAAAGTCAAATTGGGCATATACGAGGAGCCTCTCGTTTTCCTTTAAGAGTTTTAGTAGCAAACATGAGTGAAACGGCTCCATAAACGTAATTAAATGACCCGCGATAATCCTGTGACTCCAGGCATCCGTCTCCGTCTTGTGCCATGATCTCTGGTTACAGTTTTGTTTACTATATTTAAACTGGAGCAGATTGAGACTTGGAGCTTGACAGGGTTATGAAATATGCAGGAAAACATTTCTGATTGTAGAATCCAAGCAATCGTTATTTACTCCAAACCACTGTGGACCAAGAATGTTCTCTTTAAAAAAAATAAAAAAGTTGACCCATCACCTGAAGCACATTTCTAGGATTAAAAAACTAATATCCCAATAAGTTTATATCTAGTCGCATAGATTACTGCAACAATGTCCTCACGTTTCCCTAAACAGTCAGCAGCTGCTGCTCATGTTATCACGAAAACTAGGAAAATAAATCACCCCAGTTCTAAAGTCCTTACACCAACTTCCTGTAGCTCAAAGAATAGACTTTAAAAAAGCATATTAGTTTATAATCACACAATGGTTTTGCATCCAAATACATTAAACATGTGCTGTAGTTGTATCAACCTTCCAAAAGACGTGTGTCTTCTGACAAAAGTCTTCCCTGCATCCCCACAACCAGATCCAAACAAAAAAAAGCAGCATACAGTTTGTGTGCTCCACTAATCAGGAACAAACTTCCAGAAAACTGCAAAACAGCTGAAACACAGTTCCTTTAAATCAAGACTGAACCCCATTTGTTTAGAGAGTTCTCTGATTAAAGACAACTGGAACACAAATTAATTCTAGTTTTCATTACAATGGTGTTCTTGAGAAAATGTGAGATTTGTTGCTTGCTTGTTCTTTCTAAATCATGTAAGGCAACTTCAGTACCCCGTTAATAAAACATGCTATACAAATGAACTTGCTTTGCCTTAAAATCTGGTTTCTCCAATAAATATACATTTATTTAATGCATCCAATTTATGCACAAGGTCTCTTCTACATTCTTTGTTAGTGTGAAAAACTCTCTACAAAAAAAAGGATGACATGGTAACTAGCATCAAGGTATAATTAGGCTTTAAAAATAACTTTTTCAAAAATGTCTTTAAGGTAAATCTGTTTTAAAACTAGAATTGAATGAAGATTTTGCTCTAATTTTATCAGTTAAAACATTGAAGGGAATCTATATACACAAAACTTACTTTCCGTCTGGAACTAAATAACGTGACAAAATTCATTTGGGCCGACTTTTAGAATTCAGCATAACTTTTATCGGCAAGAGGAAAACTTGCCTAATATTTTAAATGATTGGAATTAGCAATTTGCTTAACACGTGTTTAACATTTTTGTTCATTTTTTACATTCTATTTTGAGCCATCATCAGTCAAGCTCACTGTCTAAATGTTTTAAAGAAGTGCTAAAAACCTCCAATCAACCGTCAGCATGCCAGCGATGACAGAAACATGCCATGGTGCACCACAGTAAACACTGAGCAGCAGCGCTGCTTTCTGTTGCTGTCGGTTGCCTGGATACATCGCAAACACACTTTTCATCCTGTCTGCATGTTTAGCGATTGTGTAAACATATCAAACAGAAGCACTGCGCCTTTCGTATCAGCAGTCCAAGGCACTATCCTGACGGAAGGAGTTCACAGTCACCTCGTTGTGCATGAGAGCACGATAACTCCTGTCATGTACTTTTTTGTCTTAAGCTGCAGAGTCTCATATCTGTTCAAATAATGCCCGAAGCCCCCCATTGTTTTTTTTGTTTTTTTCCTCTTTGCTTTACTTTCAGCTGCCAGTATACATCTGACTAAGGCGATCGGGAGTCTGTGGGGCTCTGAATAGTGGCCTCTACTTCACCCTGTAAACTGTAGCTTATTGGATGTGGTGATATATAGGAGAATGCATGCAGATAAAATCCAGAACTTTTCAGTAGTTGAAGGTTTGAGATCAAGTAAAGCAGGTTTAAAAATATCAGGAAAAAAAAAAAAAGACAGAATTGTTGAATTATGTTGTTTCCACCGACTATCTGTGATTTATTTTTAGCTGGAAGAATCTGAAACATTCAAAAACAATAATGAAAATGATATGTACAGGAGATAAATGCATGTGGTTCAACCGTGAGGCTCACTCTTTCTAATCCATCATCTTTGAGGTTTTGGATCAAGAAGAAACCAGCCACTGCCTGACGGACGCAGCGTTTCACTGCACTCTGCTGTGTGTTTCAAAGACAATAAATAAACAATTATCATACTTTCCTAACCCTGCTTCCCACAGCCATCTGGTGACCGACTAGTGGCTAAACAACAAGATTTCCTTGATATTAGAATAAAACGTGCCCATAAACTGGAAACTGCTGCTCAGAATGAAATGGAAGTTTGAAACCTCAAGACGTCAGTTCTGCTAAATGAACACAACGTGTACACAGAAACTAGAACATGTCCAAGATGTTCACTAAAAGCTCTTTAAAGTTGTTTTGATGTATGAAATTTTATTTTTAAAAACAGCAAAATGGTCGTTGTTTTAATCAGTGAGTTGAAGTTCAAATACTTATCTCTGGAAGTGTTTCAGTTATGTTGTTTCCATTTGTAAAAAAATAAAAAATAGATTTTTGTATTCCTTGCGGTTTTTGCATTCCAAACTTACCGACTCACTTTTGCTTTATGTAATGATGACACGTGTAAAAAAAAAAAAACATCTATAATACGAGTCTAAACAGGAAGTACTTACTTTCATTTTCAATGCATTTTGCCCTTTCAGGTCTGCCAGGGTTATTTGTGAATCTCGACTTTGGAATACTCCATGCATTTTGGGATAAAGGGAGAAGAATTTAGTTTTCTCCCAATTCACAACAAAGTTACTTTTTACCTGTGATGTCTCCATTTCCGAACAGATGATGAATTATTCCAAACAAATTATTAAGTTTTTGTGGATATATCTGTACAAAAGGCTAAATGCAGGAGGTTTTTATAATCATATTGATGATCATAAGTTTATACTAACAAATTGTTCAGGATACTGGTAGTAATGCTGCGGGTTGGACCTCTCTCTGAACAAACAGGCTTGTTCCAATGGTCAAACAGCCAAATTAAACATTGCATTATCCTTCCTGGTTATAATTTCCATACACAGAGCAGCAATGCCAAATGTCATTTCACACATAGAGCACATAGAGCTGCAGATATCATCATTCCGGCACATTTTGTTGGGATTTCGACCACTTCTGCTTGTTCAGACTCAACATGTAATTTGCTATAATTTACTCGCTTCATGGAGTAATGGAATTACAGCAGGACAAGCAGTGGACTTCCTCAGTTCATTTCCTCTCTGATGAAAACATGTTTACCCCTACTTTGACTCAGAAACATTCGTCAAATAGACCGAGCGGCTCTGGGCTCTCTCAGATTTTCATATGCATTTTAGTTGGACGTTTATTTGCAAGTTAGTGAAACAAACAAAACAAAAATACTGCATAACATTGTTACAACTCAAAAATGTTCCGTATTGTGCACGTTTAAAGCCACAGTACATGCAATACAGGATTTTATATGACGTGCGAATGCTAACAGATCTAATTTTAACTAGAGAAATTAATACATATCCCAAAAAAAAATGAAGTGTGAGGTTATTTAAACATCAAGTCCCTGCAGTCTCCTTTAAATAAATATTAATGCAAGAGTGTTTCTCTCTAGTCAGATGTTTTGCACTCCTCCTCCAGATGGTTTGGATTCTAAAGTGGCTTTTTAAGGAAGTGCTTGGAGAATGTAAACTATGACAAAGTGACATAACTGGGCGAAACTGTCCCATTAATCATCTCCCAACACTCTCACTCCGCAGTTGTAACGTCAGCAGCCTTATCAGTGATCATCGAAACCATAAATTGCTCGCAGAGAGAAGAAAGGACTAACTGTTGATCAGAGGGAAATGCTTGTTTCTTTTACCAGTTATGCACCTCTCCGATATCTGAGGTGTTTTAGAAGAGAAGAGTAGCATTTGCGTATTTAGGTTATACAATTTTGGAACTATTTTTACAATCATCTTGATTTATTCTAAACGCTAAATAAAATGCAAGTAACCAAAAACGCAGACCACAATTACGCACCGCTTGTAACAACAAGACCCTTGTTGTTTTGGGGGTAATTGGGCTGTAGTTTACTTGCTCCATGAGACCAGAATTGTTTGATGTTTCATCGTGCATCAGCAACACGCAGCAGATTATACACAGCTGTGGGACAGGACTATTTTCAGACGGTTTTCCCACGACTAAAGCAAAGAGGCTCCTTTTTCCTTTGATGTGGTGATGGAATGGCAGGATGGGCAAAGCAGACCGAGTTTAGCTGTCAACATGTTTTACGGCGAGGAGAATGTGCGTGCTTCGGCTCCATTTGTCTCCGTCTAACACAAGAGATACTTTTCGCTCATTTCAAATATAGCCACCTCAATGATTACTTCACTTAAACTTGAATAACAGCAGGCCACATTATCATCATCAGCAGCAGCAGCATTATGCTGCTTCTCTGTTAAATGCATTTAAACAGACCAGCTTTGAGCTTCTTCACCTTTTCTATTGTGCCGTCAAACTTAGACGCTTCAAAGCAAGCAAACATTTACATCCAACAAACATAGCCTGACTAAATACAATAACAAGCTTCAAAATGACAGTTTTTTTTTTAAAGGAAAACAGGTTTTCCAAACCAACTTGAACATGTTGTGAGACAGGTTCTACTTAAGTTTCTGGGTTCTGGTAGCAATGACGCCCGGTTGCTTGGATAATTACTTTTCGATATAGAGCCTGGGATCCAAATATTGCTCCTTTTGCCTTAAAAATATACAAATTTCAGAAAATAAACACATAAAAACAAAAGAAATCTGCAAAGTGGCAGAAACCTTTTTACAGTCTTGCCTTAAAAACAACAACAACAAAACCGATCAATTCTCATGTGCTGCTTTCTCTGAATAACAACATGTACAATAATCTCTGAAGCATCAATGAGCTTCAAGACCTAAAGTTTGCATTCAACAAGGCTTACGGTCTTTGAATATTATATTTTTGGGTAACAAGAGAATAGAGGAGCAGCGTCGAATGTCTTTGCAATATGCGAAGCTTTAAACGACATGTGCAGACCATTAGTTACAGACTGTAATAACCTAGAATTAAGATTAAGTACTTCATGTCCTCTTTATGTAGCATGTAAGATTCATATGTATAACATTGCGGCTTCACAAACATCCACTTTGGAAATGACCTTCTGAAGGCCAAAATGGAGCTGAACCTCAAAGTAAATTTGCATTAAACTGCCTTTTTTTTTTTTTTTTTTTTTACAATTTAAGTATAATGCTGCAATGTGAACTCTTCCCACTCTCACGGGTGACGTTTAGCTTTCCAATCACGCACGAGCATAAATTCAGTTTAAAGCCTTTGCAGACATTTTCTGTAATTACCAAGTAGATGACATGATGCTCAAACGATGTACATGACCAACAAGCTTACGCCTCCGAACCCTTATGAAAGGACTGCAGAAGCTTTTGCTGTGGTATTTCCTGGTGGGTAGCTTTTAAATACTAATAAAAAATAAAATTAAAAAAAACTTATTTGACTGGGTAAAGAATTTTTTTAAATAAACATTTAGATTTCTAATACAGTCTTTACTCCACATACATGCATTTTTGTAGATTTTTCTTGCACCGACATCGGTTACTCTCATTTTGGCACTGCCTTGTTTGCTGCGAATTTGGTTGCATAATCAGTGAGGCAGAGTTTATTTGTTTCTCGTTATATTTTCGATTGCGATGGTGATAAGGAGCTACACAGCCACCTGATTAAGTTAGAAGGGTACAAAATGCAATGTGCTTGGAGAAGGAGACCAAGGAACAGAGCCACTGTCAGCAGATGGCTTCAACCGGATCCGCATCAAATGACTACTCCACTCCTTCAAAGATATATTTTAGACAAGCCAATTCATTTATGTTTTTGTAGAAAATACAGAAGTTATTTTTTATTTCAATGCGACATCTTTTTTGTCACATCGTCACTGTAATGCTGATGTCTTGCGACATGGATTTTTTCTGTTAGGTCTGCCTCTTATCCCGTTCGATATGTTTCCAGCAGCTTTCATTGACAGCCTGTCCATTTCAGCTAAATCTGTAATTTATTCTGTATGTTGGCATCTCTGTTGGTTTTACAGCTACAATGCACACAAGCAAAATAAACTGAGAAGGAAAACAGTCTAAAAATCAAACTTGTATTTAAAAAAAAAAAAAGTGTATTTTATGTGCAACTGTTACCTTTGTAGAGTGAGGCTGAGGTTGCCTGTGCAGGCTTTAATCTTGTTCTGAGCCTCAAGGTGATTCATGCCTTCTGAGGAAATCCCATTAATGGAAAGGATGATATCTCCAATGTTCATCCCAGCTTTGACTGCCTTGCCCCCGTCAGTCAGCTGCAGTGAAACAAAAAGCATAAAAATGTAAGGCCAGGGTTAGGAAAACATAGTGCTCTTTAGCAAGAAGTTGTAGTTCCTTCAATTCCACGCATCATTTCAAACTAAGTACTTTCATTTTCATTCCTATAAACACCTTTGAGGAATTAAAGTTAAGCACATTTTGTTTATTTTTGTCTTGAGACCACTAATCATTACGATCTCTTTTCCCTTTCCTTTCGTATCCGATGAGATGGGAATCTTATTCTCCACACATTTATTAGATGAAACTGGATTTCCACTATAAACAATCTGTACATAAAACACCCCCCACAAAATTTCACATAAACACATTGCAAAAGAAATCTTATTGAAGCCACATGGTTTGAAAGCTTGCAACTTTTATTTATGAAACTTCTCGGCTATAATGTAAAGAATATTCAGTCTGGAACGAAGCTCAAGTTCCAGCTCATCGTCCTTTAATTAATCCATTTTTGGAAGTTTCAGTGCTGAAAGTTAAATCTCTCCGAGTTCAACGCTCTTCCTGAATTGATAAGTTTTTATGTGATTGCGCACGAATGTTTTTGGGGTATTTTTAGTTGTATGGAGGCATGGAAAATTGTAATTATAACAGTCTGTAAAGAATTTGAATTTAATACAATCAACTAACAAAGCCGTTCTTGAATCGGGTAACAGGTTGAGGGTAATCGCAAAGCTAGATAGGGAAGTGAATTTTATTTCTAAAGCACCTTTCACAGACTAAAATCAAAATAATATAATTTTTACAATATTAAAAAACTACGTGCTGAAACCATCTGTAAACACTTCTGACATTCCGACGATTTGCCAAAGCAAATGAAAAGTGAGCAGAGCATAACTTTTTACGATGGGCTCCATAAAAACCCCGAAGAGGACAAAGTATCACTTGACGGTTTTCATTGTGGAAGCTTCAACAGGGCCTTAAAAGGAGTTTTGCACACAGAAGCGAGAGTTAAGACTGAAGTTTCACCAGATCTCCCATCAATTTCCCCCCATGCTGAGACTTGCATTTCACACATGGGAATAACGTCATAAAATCGTTACGACTGGACAACACCCTTCCAGGTGTGATGACTGATCTGTCATTACATACAAGCGCCTCATCAGTCAGTCAGCACTCTCTTAACACACTCAAATCCTGCACTCCTATGCTGGCTGCCAAAAGGACTCTGTACTCATCATTTTATGCCGTCTTTATTACCTCCATAACTTCATGTCATCCTTCAACATGACGGTAGAATATAACTCAATGCGACAAGACAACTAAATGAACTCTTCAAAGTTCGGTGGAAAGCAGAGGTTTTGGTTATTGCGTCTGTTCACAGAACTCTGATGTCACATATTGAAGTGAACAACAAAAAACTCTGAAAAGTTCTAGTATCTGTCATCTTGAATCTGTTATCCTTGTGCCCACACAGTTGAGTGAAACTATTTATATGAACAAAACTGATAAGGGCAGAGAAACAACAAAACCAAAAAAAAAAAAAAAAAAAAAAAAAAAAAATTCCTTTTTCCCCCCTCTAAAAAAAATCTTTTGGGTGGGGAACCCTTGAA
>NW_015112955.1:310929-334934 GCF_001443285.1 Poecilia latipinna | reverse complement strand
GCCCCCAAATTTGAGGGAAAAAATTTTATAAAAAAAAAAAGAAAAGGGCGAAAAAAAAAAAAAAAAAAAAAAAAAAAAAAAAAAAAAAAAAAAATATCCTCTTTCCTCACTGCTAAAGAATGCATTCAGGTTGGGCAACTCTGACATGTAGCCATTGTCCCATTGTGTTTACTCTCAACTTAACAAAATAGAGGAAAAGAATGGGAAGGGGAACGAAGGAATGAGGAAGTGACCGCATCTGTGCCAGAGACGGCCACTCTTTTTTTTTTTTTTTTTTTTTTTAAGTCTTGAAAAGTGCTTTCTTCCACTCAGTTGTTACTTGATCGGTAGCAGGAAGTCCAGAACCCAAAGCTGAGGCTGATGTATGCATACCGACGTCTAGGGCATCTATAGTGCGGTTATATCACTCACAAAAGCCCAGTGTGCAGACAGGCTCTCTGCTTTAACTAAATCACTCGCTCATTACATGCATGATGCACAGTCACTGGCACCTACAAGCATTTAGTGAATCGCATAGGCACTTTTAATCAAGCAACCCACATTCTCAGATTAATAATCATTTCTTACAACTTTTGTTTTTCCACACGTGTTATGCCTTGTCGAGTTTCCAAAACTCACTAAGCACTGGCTTTACAGCAGCACGAAGTTGCCGAAGAGAGATGACTTTACCTCGGCCTTTAATGCATAACAAAAGTACCGATAGATTCTCAGACTCTCGTTTTGATTTGGAAAAGTGTGTTTATTAAAATGTATTTTCTCAACTTTTAAAATATCTTATTTTACTCATAGCTCAGACTTTCAAGTCTAAAGTCTTCTGAATCCCACGGTACAAGAGAAAAGTAATTGGAATGCTGCACAATCACCACACTCACATTTGTACGCTTGAACAGAGCAGATAAAAATACTTCTTGGCTCCATTTCTTAATTCCTTAAGCATTTACATAAAGCACAGACAAACATATGGGTTGTCAACAATATATACAAACTGTATTTTGTACATCCCAAATCCCCCCCCACCCCCCACCCAATCACTCATGTGGACACAAAACAAATAGATGTTGAGTAAGAATCTCCGGCATGTGCAGTCTATAAATATAAATCAAGAGAGGTCTGAGTGAGACTCGTGACGGAAAGCAGATAAGCAATAAACAGTGACATTCACTGCTCTCCAAAGAGAGAAATAACACTGCGTTTTACCAAATCTTATTGGTTTTATTCTACAATTTCACATCCACCATTAAAACATATAATGGTTTAAGTCTTTGCGACATAAAATGGAAAAAGGTCATGTAATGGGTGTGTAAAAATATAATTTAATTACCGGACTGGTTGATGGATATGCTTTTTAAATGAATAAGGGTATCTGTCCAGCTGCGTTTACACGAATGGGATTTCAGCCATATTGTAGTGAGGCTGCCGTTTCGTGGTTTCCTTCTCCACACTGGTGAATTTACTGCTGTGGAGTCACTAATAATGACTGGTTCTTTCACTGTGGTTCTGTAAATCCAGTAAGCTGGGAGCTGGTAAAACAAGCCATGTTCTACAGCACTAACTGAGAAGTTATGACAAATCGTACCAACATTGTCCAAAAGGAAATAATTATAATAATAGTAAAAAATATACAAGTAAGATGCCAAAACTGTAATCTAATCCTAGATTAAAAGACGCCTAAAATACAAAACAGCACTCCATTGGTTCTACATGTGCTTCATTGTAACAGTCAAATAAAAAACTAAAAATCAAACTTTCTAAGAAAATTCACTATCCACCTTCAATATTTTACTGAACAGCTTAGCTAGCCCAGTGCTTTAAGCTTCACACTTCAACACCACGAAGACACTAACCACCTCCCTTGCTTCTCAGCGTGCAACTTCCTGCCTTCAGTGAAAGTATGGAGTAAGGAGGAGGATTGTTGCTTCACATCTGAGACGTCATGCTACAGGAAGTATCTTGCGGTGGGAGCTGGAAGGCTAGTCAGCTGCATGTCACATCTGTGAAGGATGGAGTTAAGACAGAGAACCTAATATGGAGAAGTCTTGAGTTTAAAGACCAAGTCATCGCAAACAAGGAAAGGCTCACGGAAGCTCATTATGTCATAATGTTGCCTGTTAGTATAGCTCCGAGTTCATCTGAAGCCACTCAAAACGAGACACAACATCATAATTAGGCATGAGCCAGTATGAAATTATGACTGTATCATAAGCTAAAAATATTACAGTTTCATGTTGTCACGCCATTATAATTCCAGCTCAAAAATGGCTTATTTTGCAGTGTCTTTAGGATGATTTGAGGTGAACGCACAGTTGTTTTCTGAATTGTGGGCTGACTTTCACTCTTTGACATAACACGTTGCCGCCAGAGCCACCGCTCTTCTAAAAGAGCAATTCGGACCAACGTGAATTTAACCGGAGTCTCAAATTAGTCTTCCACTTAATTCACAAAATACTTGGAGTCCTCATGTAGGAAGTTTCAAACTTAGATGATTGCTATATATACTTTACTTCTAGGGGGAAGCTTAAGTCCTTCAGTATTTAAGCAAGAAGCTGCAGTTCTTCTATAAATGCTGTGGAGAGTACATAGTCTTCTAACATCATCTGTTGTTAGCCACCGAATTAAAAACAAGCTCATAAAGATGGCTGGTTCTATTCTGGAGCATCTGGAGAATGTAGGGGGATTCTTTATAACGTAAAGAATATCATACAAACACTGAGAATCCTCTTCATCTTCAGTCAGAGACTTTTTTTAGAACCACTGTAAGACAGGCCACTACAGGGAATCCTTTCATCCCCAGCCATCAGCACCTACAGCAACTCTTTGAATGGAATTGTATAATAACAGTGACATCATTTAATTTCCCTTTTATTGTTTGAAATTGAATCATGCCACAGTATCAGTAATGTTGAAGTACCATTTAGTCAGTTTGTATTTATGTTGAACAGTAGCACACAGCGGGGGACAGGTTGTTCAAATAGCACAGGCTCATCTTCTCAAAGCCAAGCATCCCAATTAAGGACATGAACAGAGGTAGACAAACTGTTGTCATGGTTTGATCCCAGTCCGTTACTACATCAATCTGGCGGCTAGAAAACCTGAGATGCCAAGGAAAACCTTAAAGGACCTCTTAGTCAAATTGCCATGACGACACAAACAAAAACACGTAGCAAAGTACCGACCCTGCACTGAATACTAAACGCTCTTTATAGACAGGTCCAGAAAAGAGCCAGCTGGTTTAGCCTCCTGAGCCAGAAGATATGGAAACGTTTGAGCCAAGAGGGCAGAACTGGATCCCAACTCCATCCTGTTCGGTTTGAAGTGAAACGTTCGACAACAGCTTTCTGCTACAGTAAGAGAACAACATAAAAGATACCCAAGGTTCTTCCAAAACATTTTGCGTCGCTCTAAAGAAAAATCCATTACTATGAACGCCCAACCATATTTTGACAGTGGCACAGAAAAATGCCAAAAGTTGTAGTCAAAGCTATCCCCATAAAACAGATCATGAGCTTCAGCATGCAGGGGGTTTTTTTCTAGTCACATGGAAGAAATCATAAAAAAGTTTTAATTCCTCCAAAAAGTTGTCTAAATCAAATTGAAGTGACAGCACAGCTTCTCTTTATAGCTCTGCCATATTGCAGGAGGGAGCCTGAAAGCAGATGCCCTCCTGGAAGCTTGAGGCAGACACAGACCAATCATACCGGGATCAAACACAGACTGCAGAGAACAGCTATCCATATGGAACCTGAACGCATCTCCAGGAGCCTGCACAACTGATGGTTAAGGAAAATACAAGCTGCTTTCCAGCTAAGCAGCACAGACCACAGCTTGTCTGTGTGGTTTCCGAAAATGCAGGGTATGTTTTGTTTTTTTCCCCTTTAACAGCTTGCTTTTATTTGTTTCTGAACCAGCAGTTATGGTCAAGTCCAAACAGCCAACATGATCAAGATGCCAAATAAGATATTAGGTTTTGAGTCGCAATATTTTCTTCAATGGAAGGCATTTTACCCAGACCCATGTTTTTGGGGTGATGTTTTTATATTGTGTTAAAATTTCAAACCTTTTCCCTGAACCAGTTCTCAACCTGCCAAGAAGCGAAAAAAAAAAAAAAATTCAAATAAACAGACACTTTAAGCGTATATAATACTTCTTTTACTATAAGCAACAACATTTCTAGTACAAAATGCTTCCCAGAGTAAGTTTCCGCAGTATTTCATGGTGGTTTATAGAGGTCTGTCGAGTCTGTGGAGAGGAAATTAAACTGCAGTTTTGGCCACCGTCTCGTGTCCTGGATTTAAAAGAGTTTCAGGAAAAATGTCTGAAAAGAATAACGGTTGGTGAGTGAAGGGGCTGTTTAAAGGCAGATCAAAGAGAGCAGTAAAAGACTGGTGCAAACAAAATTAAACTAACAATACTCCCAGACAGGGCAAGTGTCCCAATTAATGTTGGAATATCTTTGGGAGGAGTTTGGTCTAAAAAAGCTTTAAAAAAATAGAAATAATCAAAATTAACACCTTAAAAAAGCATATTAAATTTATGTCCAATCTTAATGCAATTTCTATGGCATAATTTCTATTCAGATAGAGTGGAATTAACTTTGCCATACTAAAAATATAGTGGCTAAAAGCAGTGCTTTACTGCAAAGCTTCCTGCAGAGACCAACCTAAAATTAGCCTGTCTGTTTTCAGAAAGTATCACAAGCCCTTACAACAGCAAATAACGAGAAAATAAAAAGTAACGGGCCCAACGGACAAAGAAATAGATTCAGTGCTGCTCCTCTGGCATACATATTCCAAGGGAGAATAAAAAGCATTTTGAGCGCATTTTCCAGCTGTGGAAAACAGTCAAAAGGGAACTCTGAAAAGAAGCGCAGCAGCCTTGTACTAAATTATCTGGAAGAGTCGCAGGAAAAACAAATCGCGGCACCCCTCCACCACACACACACACAGACACACACACACAAGTATATAATTGAGTCCTAGTTCTATAAATCATTCATGAGGTACTGGGTGGTCCTAGTTTGAACAATTAACGGCACTAAATCAAATTTGTTATTCAACAAAACGTCAAATACAATTTTAGTCTGAATATTGTAGTCCAATACATGTGGTATTGGACTACAATGTGAAAGCTGTGCTACAACAGTTTGGTGGATACTACTCTTATTTCATCTCTTGCAGTCATTAAGAGTTATTTTAAGATCTAAAGCCCAAAATTCCCTATACGGAAATCCCAATAATTGTCTGTGGTCGTCCTGCGACCAGCCTTATACTTTGTTCATAACCGTTGGATCACTTGCATATGCTAGACATATGTAAAGTCAAGTCATTGCATCATTACTCTACGGCGGCGTCATTTATCAGAGCAAGTTCAAGCTCAGATGTGTTGTCAACAGACGCATACTCCTCAACATGGCAAGTATATTTAACATCTCTGATGAACCTTGAAACAAGCTTGAGGTCAACACAGTTTTCTACCTCACCAACTGAATGAAGGGATTAAAGGCGCAGCTAAACCTTTTGCAGATGTTTGTAAATGTGTCTTGTCCACCAACTCTGACGGATCGCTTCCAATAATGCTCACCATGTCTAAATTGAGATTAAATTATACATCGTACCACCACACAGTCAGGACACAAACCAGCCGCCAAATTATAAACCAAGGATAGATTCATTAGAGATTTTTGAAATAAAATGCAGGCTAGTAATAAGGCATGACGAGTGGCGCAATGCTTTACTTGAAATCCTCGACTGAAGCCGGTCGTAGACGTTACACAAATTAAGCAGGGTTGCACAACATGCTGCAACGCTGCCACCCTTCTTTTACAGATTCTTTTATTTGTTTTTCCAATCTTTAAATAATCTTGCGCCGCCCCACCTCTCTGAGCTTTTCCAATGACTGTTCACGAAGCTGCTCAGAAGAGCAACTTCACCTGCATGTGAATGTCAGACAGGCCTCTTTGCCGTTTTTCTTTAGATCACCTCTGAAAATACATTTTTATTCTTAGACCTTTGACCCACCACAATTGAGCTATTTTTATTTGTTAGATTTGCTTTATAGCATCTTTTTTCTGTCTTCTTTTATTTATGTTTTATTGCTTATACTAGTATAGAATACCTGTTCAGCACTTTGGTCAGGAGTGTTGTTCTTAAACTGCATAAATAAAGTTGGCTTGGCTTCTACTTCTAAATATATATTTTTAAGTTGTCCACCATCCACCCATCCATTTTCTTTACACCCTTGTCCCTTAGTGGGGTCGGGAGGGTTGCTGGTGCCTATCTCCAGCTAACGTTTCAGGCGAGAGGCGGGGTTCACCCTGGACAGGTCGCCAGTCTGTCCACCAAAGAATTGAAAAACACAATGTTTAAATATTTAAAAACACAAAAATGACTCATGTTTAGACTGATGGCTGCATGTAATTGTCTGGACATTGACAGACTCACCTGTCACTTGTTTTTTCCTGCTGTACTAGTGTTGTTGAGGGAACTCTGCTATCAGACAAGCTTCTAAATGAGGACGTGCTTCACTCTTCATTCATCAGCTGCTTCCATATTGACAAGAGGTCCACTGACAACATAATGTCCCGCATACCGATTATTATCACGGCAGCGAGACTTAAAAATAGTGTGCAAAACAAACATTGGCCTTTCTGTTCCCTTCGAGTGGCTGCGTCTGAACGCCAACGGACACATCACCAAATGAGAGGCGTAATTTCTTTGCACACATGATGCTCGACATTCTGTAACTGATCCTGCCAAAAACAAATAAACAGAGGAACTGACCTTGGTCGTGACACTGAGATTAGAGTTTCATAACAGGAAGTGGCGAGACCTGAGTGACTCCCTTCTCATTCTGAAGAAGTACACAAAGCACAGTCCGTACGGGTTGAAGACTAAATGGCAACTTTTTGTTGTATTTGCCGAGTTGCTAATGTGAACGGAAGGTTTCCTTTTAATTTCTGTAGCAGATGCTGTAACACAATGCTTGAGAAATGTCCTCCTCAACCAATATCATAAATTGTGTTATTGTGTAAATTCGCGGCAACAAAAAGCAATCCAGCTGCCAGAACACAGATTGAAATGTCCTGGTCAGTCCACTTTGAATTTATGTGGCAGAACATTCCCAAATAGTTATTACAGAACCACTGTGGCTCTCTAGGGTTACACTCAACCGCTTCCACAGCGCACTGTCTCTAATCAGGACAAATACCAGAGAAGAGGGAAGGTCACTTATCACTCAGTCAAATGACTAAATGACAATAGTCATCAACACCCATTTGCTTAATCAATGAAATATGTGATTCATTTTCTAAACGGACAGATTATGTCTGGATCCTGTTATGCAATGTGATTTTGACAACAATAGGCAGGCAGGAGTGCAAAAGCCTTGAGCAACAGGCCACAAACTGCTGAATCAGCTGTCCAAATCCAGAAACAAGAGGCAAATGGTCCTTTTGTCAATGAGGAAGCAAATGGCAAAACGTGCATGGGTTGCATTCCTTTGAGGTGACCATCATGAAGTGAAGGGTACATTTGAGTGTGTGTGTGTGTGTCCCCATCCCCTACTCACCCGTGAGATGGTGAGGGGCAGGCAGAAGTCCTTCCCTCCTTGCAGTCTAAAGCCCCACGGGGCGGGGCCGGCCAGGGAGACACTGTAGCTGCTGCTCATGATGCACCTAGAAACACACATTTTACCACTTTATTAGGCCTGTATCTACAATAACAGGGTTTCAAACTTCAATGCATTTCATTGACATATCATGTGATAAGCTTAATCAATTTAGAAGATCCAAAACAAAAAACACAGATTTCAACATCTTCTATGAATAAAATGCTAAATAAGTGGGGCACACATTAGAGTCCAGATCCCCTGAGTCAATCCTTTGCCATCTTTGAACATGCAGTCTTTTTTTTATTTATTTTTTTAGGATCGCTCCAAGCTCAGTCAGACTGGATTTTTTTAAACATTAATAACTAAATTTATGTCTGACATTTGTCTAATGAATTAATATGCAGAGATTCAATTGCAAACCATTTCACAATATATCTGACTGCATCCTTAGTCATTGTCTTGGTTGTGGGTTAGTGTAGTCAAAGGATCAAAACGGATGAACAGCAGCCAGTCACATTGTCACATTGTAACATTGGTGGAAAGTCATAAAGTCTCATTTGGTCTCCTCCAATTAGACTGCCTTCTTACATACGTCTCCTATGTACCAGCCATGGCTTGTGGTAAACTTTAAAGGAGGGCTTCTTACAGTTTTCCTCCCAATGTTCCTCCGAAAATGCTGTATTCGTGGAGTTAACAACCAGTGGTTATTCTGTTAACATTTTTTGAATTGTTGCAGCTCCTACACAGTTACCAAGCTTCTCTGTTTAATGATCTCCTTGGTCAACTTGTCTGTTTATGAGAAGAGCCATGATTTAGTAGGCTTGCAATTGAATTTTCTCAATTTTAGGAAAACAGATTGAACACTTCTTTATTGCATGTGTCCCCAAGATGGGATTTTGATTTATAACCAACTTGTCCAGTACTTCATCCCTGGTCTGTCTCCTGTGCTCCTCTGTGTCCATGATGGTGTTTGTTCACTTATGTTTTCCCAGAAGTCTTCAGAGCTATTTTTATAATGCCATCACATTTTTGACAGGTGAATTCTGGATTCAATTAGTGTAAGGTCTTACTTTTCATTTAAAAACAATTGGAAATCATGAACCAGTCTCCTTTCATGTCACAGTCATGCACTATATTTTGCTGATCTGCCAGTTAAATCCTTTAAAAATGCCTTGTTTGCAGGTTTAATTTGGCAAAAGTTTAAAAAGGGGTGTGAATACTTTCGGAAGACACTATACTGACTAAATCCATTTAAGAGCGGAAATAAGGATGAGAAAACTAAACCTGTTTTTTATATTTTGTCAACAAGATTCAAATGTCAGACTCAGCCATTTTAGAGCAGGTTTTAGTTGTTTAACAAGGAAAACTATCGGCATGAAGAGTGAAAGTGATTCTGCAACAGGTTGTGCCCAGTTTATATTTTGAAATAAACAGATTGACAGCAAGGGGGAAAAAAAGAGGATGAATGTTTAATACTTTGTGGAAATGATTAAATAATGCTGACCGACATATCCAGCTGAATGAATGTAAGGCTTGAAATAACTAGTACAAATTGGGGGGGGTGAAACCAAAAGGAAAATAAAGATCATCTCAATCAGCATTTTAAAGCCATTTGCTGAGCACATTATGTCAGCAATCTGTCACCAAGTGTTCTGCATGAGACAAGCAGCCTTTCTTCACGGGAAAAACAAGTGAAGCCACTTGTATACCTGCTTATTAAGGATAAAAGACCAGCGCTGTTTTGAACATAATTCAAACCAAGTGTAATCATGCCAACATTACACTTAGAGGGTAAAAAAAAACAACCAAAACCAAGGCAAATAAGGCATTCTGGAAATTACGAGCTGTGAGGGAAAGGCATCATTACTCCAGTCAAGCGGGCAACATCTTGAATTTCATCTTTCCTTTTCACACACAAACTCATACCTCGGCTTCAGAGCTCAAGAGACGAGACAAAATGTCTTCCATGCATTTATATTTAGCCAACCCCCGCCTTTGTTAATCGCAAGGAGCAAAGAGACAAGATGTCATTGCTCGCACCACTGCTGCGGCGCTGGACCTGCACGAGAAAGAAGTGAAGACGAGACACACCCTTGATAGCGAGGGACTTGTTAGGACTCAGATTTCACTGGTAACTCAAAGTTGTGCAAGCTTTCCAAGAATTACTGTCAATCTAAACACAGCTCAGTAGCTCCTTATTCTCAAATTCATGTGTGCAAATATATTAACAATGCCTCAATGAGAAATTAAAAATGGCAGGAAGGCAGCAAGATACATGCAAGTGTAAAAATATTTCATGCACCATTAAGCTTCACTGTCTAATGCCTGCCTGTTATGCATTCCTTTTCCCTTGAAACACTGAAGCTTTAAAATACTTACTAGAAGCAAGACTGAGGTCAAGTGGGGTGAAATGTGACGGCTTGGTATATCGTAAAATTTATTTAAAGCGACAAGTGAGGGAACTGTTAAACCAGATTTGCAGAATACTGGGGGGTTTTTAAGAGGAAGGTGTGTGCATTTGTGTCCGTTCCACAACTTGGCACTTCACAGTCATGTGGAAATGTTACCTTTGCCCCGATCAAACAGGAAGGGCGCACGCAAACACCAAAACCAAAACATCAAACACCACGTGCTCTATAGTACGTTTACGATACTTGAAGAAGAACCTCTCTTCTCTGTTTTATTCAGTCAGTAAAAGTCGTTTCTTGAGCTAGAACAGGTGACTTAATGTTTCATTTTAGTCAAGACATTGCATATGTAATCCCCAGAAACACAGCTGGATTATCAGACGACATGCCTTTCTTTCCCAGTGAATATTTCACGAGTAAAAATGTTTTATCATCCTAAAGGAATGTCTTTATGAAGCTGCCAGTCAGGCTGCCTCTGGGACAAAGCACCACCTGCTGCAGCCCGTCACCTGGTTTTGTTGTACCAGACGCATGGCAAATCAGGGAGCCCGTTTTCACACGATCTTCCATTCAAGCCTGAAGGAGAACAAGTGGATATGAGGAAAGGAGACGTAAAAGGGAGTAGAAATGGGGAAGGAAAGGATTAAAACTACATGTGAAAGTGACAGGGTAGCTGAACACCTGATGACATGCACCATTTCCCCCCCAACCGTTACCTGGCAACAAACTGAGTTTTTCCCCCATTAAAACATAATTCATCCTAATATCATCATATAGTTTTACAATCTTCATGTCAGAAGTGCAGCTGACTTTTCGGGGAGCATGGGAAATGTTGTTGAACTTCCTTTTATTTTAAATCAAACAATGACAATGACAAAAAAAAAAGAGAACTATAGTAGAATGAAAAATGACTGAGAGCAGGCAGACGAAGGTACCAAACATGCTAGTTGATTAAAAATGCCAAAGACTGTTTTCAGTCCTTCCTTTCCTTCGTGGAGTAAAAACATTTCAGTAAAAAAGATGGAGAAGGTGTTTGTTGCTGGTTACATAATGCATATGGGCAGATCTGGAAAGACCAGTGAACTATAGCCAAATCAAAAAGACATACTAGGTACATTAAATGAGGAATAAACTTGGTGACGACAAAAGATTATGTTTTGCTTTTTTAAGCCTTGTAATTAACTTAGATTTTGTTATTTTAAAGAACCACATAAAAAGCAATGGAAGAGATTATGACTCAAAAACAACTGAATCTGGAGAAAGTCTTTTAGATAATTCGGGTATTATGGTATACATATCCAGCAGGTAAACTAAAGCTGTGCTGGCTGAAAACTGCCATAAAGCCAGAAACATCTATGCCCAAGCAAATAACTTGGAGTCCCGTTACCACACAAAAATCTGTGAATACTGAACCACAAAATGGGGAATTCGGTGTGCATGCAATAAGATGTATATATAAGCTCGTCTTTATAAAAAGCACAGAAACACAGGCAGTAATCCATCAGTTCAGCACTTTCTCAAATTACAGCGCTATTTCCGAGGTTTCTTCATCTAAGTTGTGATTGCACCACATGTCTGTGTTCAGCAGACTAAAATGAAGAGAAATGTAAAGAAGAAGTCATAGTCCAGAAAAAAGAACTGGGAAGCCATCCTTCACATTGTCAAATGTTTTGTTTACCTTCTCATTTAAGGACTGACCTATGAACCACCAATGCTGACAAACAGCTGGATGCTCTGAGGCCTTTGAGTTCATATTCTTAATGTACAACCCTTTGGGAAAACAGGACTCTGAACTGCTCAGGCTTGCATATTTTGGAGTATTTACTTTCACAGTCAAATGAATCGACTCATTCTGAAGTGGCGAGATTTGAGTCACGACTCCGGTCATGACAGACGCACACATATCAATAGCATTACCTAACAAGGAGAGAACAAAGATCAGGCCCATCTCATGCCCCTGCTTGTTTTGCAATCTCTAATGATATCATGCATAGACATGAGCAGACACACCTCTCAGTGTTTTCACACAGATGAAAAACAGTCGAGATGTGCATCAGAATTTCTCAGCTACATTCACATCGACACATCTGCAAGTTTGAAAGAGAATTCCCCTTTTGGGCCTTATCTGTCAAGCTCCTATCGTGTTGGCACCACTGCAAAGCATTTCATCGCCTTTTCCCAGATATTAGCTCAGACATTTAAATGGCTCTGAGCTGAATGGCAGGCAGAGCATTTAAATAGCTTGAAAAATGTTTTTTCCTCAAATGTCTGGCTGTAAAGTAAATAACACATCCTGATAGGAACAGCTTGAATTTTTTGAAGAATATCTCAACTCCTTAATGAGTTTAAAATTAGGTTACTTTGGAGAAGGGGTTGAGGGATGTATAAATGCCACTAGGGTCCCTTTTCACATTCTTTCTTTCATGTTGCAAAAACAAACACCAGTTTGATTAATTTCAATCTTTTCAGGTCAGAGATCCAGGGCAGCAATCAGTCACACAGTCCACAAATCTGACAGCGAGACTTGAAAGAGCGACAAGAAGAACCTCATTGAAAAAAAACCTCATGTGTAATCTCATGTGAAGTTTACCACAAGGAGGACACTGCATATTAAAGAAGGTTTTATGGTCAGAGAAAACCAAAACTAAGCCAAAGTGGTGGTGGTGGTGATATCATCGTGGTATGGGAATGCTATTCTACAGTAGCAACCAATGTAGAGGCTGCAAAAGACTTAACAGTGGACAGTAACTTTGTCACCTTGACAACAATCCTACGGCGAAAGTTGCAATGTCAGGGTTTAGATGAAGGCATATCCAGGACGTCCCTGTCAAAATCTAAACTAAGAATCTGTGGGAAGACTTTAAAATGAATGACAAATTAGAAATTTGTATGTTTATGTCTAATTGTCTTTTTGTTAAAAGAGTCTCTAAAGGTCCAAGGGTCATAAATGCCTTTTACAAGGCACTGTAAGTTCCCTAATCTTAGGCCAGTACAGTAAATTTCGTAATAAAATGAACCACCGCCCCTCAAACAAAGGTGCATTTCAACTGGAAAAGCCTTTTCTTTAATGGTAATTAAACACGGGTCACCTGAACTGAATGCAGGAGCCGCTCCCCTTCATGACCCCAGCTGCATGCGTCACACCACGATTGTGTCAAACCATGTTTTCTTCATGTCGTATTCAAAAGAAAGAATGTCTCCACGTTTTGATGAGCACAGTGTGTGAGATTTGTCATCTGAAGTTCAGGTTTCAGACGTCAGGCTTATTTCACAGGGCTTTGCTGCTAGGTAACGTTACAGCAGATACTGACTGAGTGATTTACTGCATATTATAGCAGCACTTTCACTGAAAACAAAGGGAATCTCTTTGACTTCACTAGAAATGCTAAAATACGTTATATTAGAGCTCAATAAATGAAAATTAAGTCATACTCCTGTTAGGATCATCAAATGTAGAATTTAATCATCAAACGTCTTGCCCAATACTATACATTTTTAAATGTCTACGTCTTACTATTGACATTGCTAGCTAACACACGTTATTTATTTATAGAGAAACAACTACACTGAGGATAATCAATAATGTAGTCAGTCTGTTCACCCATGTGTTCACTTGGAGAAGGTGCAGGACACACATGCCTAAGATTATTACAGCTCTCCTAGATTAAACTGAAACAAACAAAAACATATCCGCCCAAAACAGATAATAACCTGTCTGTTATTTAAAAGTTTTATTTTACAAACATGTGATTTTTGAAAGTTCAGATGAAGCTCTGAATTGCAGCTGCGTAGCGGGAACAAAAAGCTGCAAAAAAAAAAAAATAATAATGACGGAAATAAAAATGATTAACATTGTGCTCACCTTACCTCGAGGAACCCGGGTTTGTGTTAAAGAGAGAGGAGCGACTTCTGCCCGTCGATTCTCAGCCTCCAAGAAATGAAGTTAGTGGAACTGAAACTTCCGCCTTTAAGCCAGCCCTTCAGACAAGCGTGGAGGAGGGTCTACCATCTACACCAGCTCTCTGAGGCTGGGGGCAGCACAACCGCAGGCAGACAGGCAGGCAGAGGCTTGTCCTGAAGGTGGGACGGGAACAAAACGGACTGACTGGCCTGCATGAGGCAAAGCTAAGCGCGGAAAGTCGCTTCATAAACATCTAGCGGAGGCTTTAGCTTCACTGTTGTAGTGTGACTTTTTTCTCATTAACGAGAAAAAAGAAAAACAGTGTGCGGTTGCTTGGTGGATTGTTATCTTTTGGCTATTTGACTAAAGTTGCAGTATTGTTTACAAAAATATGTTAAATATCTTTTTTTTCCCATATATTTGCTAAAACTGTCACTATTTTGTGATAGTGTAATAGAGAGAGAGATAATCTGTGAAAGGCTCTAGCTCTTCCACCTTCTTCCTAATCTTATATTGCCATCTGACAAAATGCACAATCCAACCAATCAGAGCCAGGAGGAAGGTCTTAGCGCTGCCAATCAAGAAGAGACACACGCTGCCAAGTGTGCTAATGGTGGAAAAACAACTCACAGTCCAGGAAAACCGTTAATCTGGTGGCTATGCTAAGCCTTAGCATTAGAGGCAGTATATGCTGTGGCACATCACCTGCGTCATAGCAAAGAGCAAAGGGAGGAGAGTGAGCGGCAAATACACAAGAGTGATTGACAGCATTAAGACTCTCCCCCTGGCTCTGATTGGTTGTTTCTGACTGAGTGGTGCATTTCTGCAGCTAGTGGGAACACTGGGAGAAGGCAGAGGAGCTTGACTTTTTCACAGTCTAGCTGTCTTATACTGTCAATACATAATAATCATTTTTAATAAATATATTTATTTTGACTTGCAGATAAAATTTTATATTCTTGGAGTAAGATCCATGTAATTTTTGCAAAGAATTGTATTATCAGAAGGTCAGGCTTGAGCTATAGATTTATTGCATCTCACCATCAGAGCTCTGTTTCAGTATCCATAAAAAGACATCAGACTTTTATCCACATATTCTTGTAATTTAGAAGATAATTTTAGCTCATTTTGACTTTCTCCGTCCCCACTATCTCCCGTTGTATTGATGGTAAATGGTTTTGTACTACTATGGCGCCTTATCAAGCCCAAAGCGCTTCACCCATTCAACCGCACACTCACGCTGATGGTGGTACTAGATAGTAGCCACAGATGCCCATGGGGAAGCCTGACAGAAGCATGTTTGACGTTGTAAATGAAAACCATCTTATTAATGTTATTCTTTATTTTCAATGTTTGCCTTGGGATATTTTTATGCCTGCACTAGAATTACTCATTTGAAAATACTCATTGGCATTTTGCTTAAAGGAAGGTTTGACTCTACGGAGAATCTAACTTTTACACATCGCTCTGGAAGAAGTATTTAAAACTCCGTCGAAGAGTTGGCATTCTCTGCTGCATCCGTGCACAGTGAGGTCATGCTTTCCAGTAAATACCTCAGTGCAGAAGTCAGACACAACGTATGCCATCCTCTCCGTCCAACGTGCTCCGCTGTCAGCAGACAGAAGCCTTTCATAACGTGAAACAATGTGACTGCAAGTATCATTGGTTTCGAATAATTCCAGTTCCACACAGTCTTCAAGAACTAATCTTATGATTCATCTTGGTACAGTATGAAGACTTTGTTTTAGCAAAAAAAGCTGTTAAATATTCCATGTGTTGTTTTGGTAAAATGTTTGGATGTTTCTGAATGTACAGTTGAAACTAAATATTTATATATATCACGGTGTGAAAAAATGTTTTTCCACTTCCTGATTTAAAGCATTTGAGAACATCAAACTAATTTAAATATTAGCCAAAGAGTACACAAGTAAACACAAAATGTTATTTTAAACGAAGGTGTTTATTATTACATGCGGGAAAAAAACCCTGTGGGGAAAAAGTGATTGTCACCTAAACCTAATAACTGGTTGGGTGAAGCTTTGCTCGTAAAAATTGCAATCGTGTTTGTGTCGACTTGCAATGAGTCTTTCATGAATTTTATCACTTTCATCTTTGCAGAATTGTTCTAACTCAGCCACACTGGAATGTTTTCCTGAACTGGAACAGCTTTTTAAGGTCATTCCACAGCATCTCAATATAATTAAGGGCAGGACTTTGACTAGGCCACCTCAGAGTCCTCATTTTGTTTTTCTTCAGATTTTCAGAGGTGGAAATTGTGGTGTGCTTTGGATGATTGTCCTGCTGCAGAACCAAAGTTTGTTTCCGCTTGAGTTAAAATGACAATTTGCAAATGTTTTCTTGGACGCAGACCATATGTTTTGGATAAATTTCATTTGGTCAAATGAAACTAAAATTGAAGTCTTTACATTTTTAGGGGAACGTGAGAAATGAGAAAGCTCTCCCATTAGTCTGACATTCAGCAAATAGTGATTAAAAATTATTAGCCTAATTTAATGTCAGACAGTGAGAAATATTTTTGTATCTTTACACAGTGTGTGTAAATAAAATTTGGTTTTAAATTTACTTGCTGCACTGGTGAGTGTTTCTGTGTCAAAGTAGACTTCAGTGACAGTGTTGACATGCCCTCTAGTGGCCAAAATGATCCTCACAATTCCTGTAAATGTGACACATTCAGCTATTTATAGCCTTTTATAGCTTTGAACTATAAAGTTTCTGGCCTCTTGCCAACAAACATACCTGTATGAAATCTTCATTGCATTTCTTGTTAAACAAAAACTAGAAATGGAATGACCAGGATGTGATGAAAGACGTTTGTGAGAATATGCCTGGAGATTTACTGGGAGTCCAGTAGCTAAATCCCCCTGTGTAATTATTTTGAATCACTCAGCTGCACAAGGTATTCATCTGAGGATCTGTTACATGCCTTCAGATTATTATACCTAAATCAGCAAGCACCCTGTCTTGGCTTTAATGTAGAAAGACAGGTAATGCATTATATGCTGCAGAGAAATGAATTCACACTAAATGTTTAAAGTTACAAGTGTCAAAATGAGTAAAATTTATATGAAATAAATATAACTTGAACAAGTTATTTTAAATGTTTGCTGCCCTTTCTTTCTCAAGTTGACCTAAGTTTCTAGAAATGTTTAATTATCCATGATTATCTTATTTCACATGGAAAAAATCTGGTTTACCATTACTTCTTTTTTTTTCCTTTTTCAAAACTAGGATACGAGGGAACACATTATTCAAGAAAAGGAGACGTTGATCTACAGGATAAAGCTGCAAGAAATGATCTTTACTAGACCTGCAACAGTTAATTAAAAAAATTTAAAAAATACTGAAACAACTAGACCTGTAACAAGACTGGCCTGTGAAATTCACAGTGACAGCTGTTGCAGCTTTTCTTGTGTCAGATTGCACAACATTAGTAAAATACAGTTGATTTTTTTTATGTCTTTTTTGATAAATATGGGAGTTTTCCTTAGACCAGATTTTAGCTATAAACTAAACTAGGAATGTAAGCTTGTCTACAGAATAAATCTTTCCAGATAGGTACAGTTATTGGTTTATTCACATAAATTAGATATTAATGTGCTGTAGTATTTTGAACTTAGCTCTTTCAAATCAAAATACAAAAATACCCTCATATTTCTTTCGTGTGTGTTCAGGCTGAACATGGAAAATGCTAAGAAAAAAAAAGTGAATATTTTTATTTTTGTAGTGCACATGATTTCACAAAGAACAAATGAATTTGCTTTTTATGTAAGCACACACAAAAAATGATTAAATAAAGTTTTTCACACATCCTAACGAAGGTAGACTTTGCGTCTTTGGTGAAAAGAGCTTTACTTGCTGCCCTTCAGTTAAACGTCTGGAAATGTGGATCAAATCTTTTTGGGATAAGCTGTGTCGAAACGTGTGCTTCAGAAACGTTGCAGTCTTTATTTGCTGATCAGAAGAGTCCAGAAGTTGTAAAAAAAAATGCTCTCTTGTTATGTAACTGGAGGCTTTTCACTGGGTTGGATCTGACTTCTCAGGGGGAAAAGACATACATGATTGTCCAAAGTTTCTAGCACCCGTGACTCCTCCTTGTTTTTCTCTTTCCGGGGCTGTTGTGCCTCAGCGTCTTCACTTTGAAATGCTTTATTCATTGTCCCGCTTTCTCTGTGTTGCTCAGCTTTCAAGGTTCTCCTCCCTCCAAACTAAGAGCATCTATTCTGTTGATTAACTGATGTGATATACTGACGAAAGATTTTTCTGTGACATTTTCTCTGGAAAAGCAGCCTAAAACAAAACGCAAAGCAAAGAGAGAGAATATTACTTCTGAAGACGCTTCTGTAGCCGTCAAAATTTTAAATTAGTAACTACATTGATGAGCAGCAACATTACCTTTTCCTGACTTAGACATTCCTTCTCCTTGAACTGTTTAGTTAAAGTGTAACGTTCTTTGACCTTCGCAGCAGCAGGGGAATAATCTGTCTTAGCACAATGACTCTGATCCATGGAATCCAGCTCCACATCACTGCAAACCTGCTTGAAATGAGGGGAATGTAAGTTAAGGAAAGCACTAAAACCTCAGAAAGTTAGTATTCATACAGTTTTCAATTGGCTTTATACAAACTGAACCTAAATGTTTAGTCATAGCTGCTTAATGTGTGGTTTTCATGTTATTAGGCATGTCAATTCTTAAATCTTAAGAGTCTGTGAATTAGTACTTTCATGTAATTTGCGATTTACAAAACAACTGAATATAAAAGGTCTGCAGCACACAAAATGGTTACATAGATCAAAGATACTTGAGGCAATAAGACCATTAAAACTATAAAAAAAGAACTCAAAAACTAGTAAAGAGCATTAATGATGGCTAATTGGTTCTTGTTACTTTAAGAATAGTTTTGAAATAATTCCAAAGAAATAAGATTTAGCATCTTGAGTTCAGACTTGACGATTATCCCACTTCGTAGAAGCCAAAATGCTGAATGTTGCTCTTTTTTCATCCAAACCAAAAAAGGGAAACATTTTGAACGAAACAAAAATGCTTTTAGAGTGAAAAAAAAAAATAGCCAGTATTAGATATTTGTTGGAGATAATTTAAGTAAGATGAAGCCAGGCTAAGCAGAGTTTAGTCAAATGAATATATCTCTGTACACTCAGAGGCCAATAGAAGCTTTTGTGTGCAATGATGAGACGATTGCAGCCTGTTACAAACCTCAAGGCACAGTGGTAAACAGTATTCAGTGACTGAAGACTCCATAATCAAGCAGAGATAGGAAATTGCTTAAAGACTTTTCTTTCTAGCTTTGAGAGAGAATCATGATGTGTTGTGGTAATAAAACCTAATCTCCACTCACAGATTTCAAGCCAAATTTGCGATGTGAATTTTAAAAGAGAGCTCTTGATCCAGTATACAGTCCTCTTACGTGTTTGTTTGTGGTTGTTCAATTTGTTTACCTAGGGCAATGGTAATCACTAGAGAAATCTATGATAGCCTTCATGAATGCAAAAAAATAAAAAAAATAAAAATTGCTTTTGTTCTATTCACATTCAAAACCAACTTCAAAGTGTGTAAACGAGACATTAAAGATGTGTGCAGATGCAGCTTACTGAGACTAACATTTCAACACCTTTTGCGTCTTCATCACAATCATAAGTGAACCAACTAACTTTGCATTAAAGTGTCATTATATACAAAATAATACAAAGTTGGCACTTTTGATGGACTTTTAATGCAACTTTAAAAGTCCATTTAATGTGTATAACATTCTGTGTCATTATTTACCGAATGACACTTCATGACAACAGTCATAAACATTCACAAAGTATCCTTCATGTTCATGACAGTGTCATGTCAGTCTTATCCACACCCTGTCAAATAAAGTGTTGCCTTTAATGCCATATTTTTTTTTTTATCTCATGTCTGGAGTTATCTCTTTATGAGTTATTTTGTGTAAAAAACACTGACTGCATGCTGTTCTGTCAATATAAATAGAATACAAAAGCCTGGAGGGCTCATACTCACTGTGTCTGTTGTAGACATGGAGGGAACTCTCTGAAACTGTGATTTGGAGACTGATGACTGATGGCTAAGCACCGAGTCCCTTATGGAGGACTTGCTGTTTGACACTAATATGCACTTCCTTTTAGGGGCATTGGCCAGGAAGTGTAGACAGGGGACCTTCTCTGCCAGGGTGTCCCTGTTGAAATATTTCCTGATCATTCGCTGATATAGTTTCCTTTGCATTTAAACCCTTAGTTAACAGTTAGCTAATGTGCTGCTACCTGTATCTGGAGTGAGTGATTCCATAGATGAAAGGGTTGTAGATGGCGGATGCTTTGGCAATAACCGCAGGGACAGCTTTGGAGTATGGATTGAGGATGTGTGCATATCTAGAACACAGTGTGTTGACAGAGGTCACGCATGCATTTACTGAGACTGAAGAGCTTAGACTATTGAAATAAATATTTCCACCAAAAGGTGAAGGTTTTATATTTACCCAGCCCAGGCGATGAGAGTGACACACGCATAGGGTGACCAGGAAAGTACGAACACTATGATCACCACAAAGGCAATCTTTGCCAACTTCCACTCAGTCCTGATAGACTGCTGTTGGATCAGGGTCGACTTTCTCACCTGAGAGCCCAGCTGCTCAACATCTCTGAACATTTAAAACAGGAAAGGTGCAGATTAATACACCACGAAATCCCCCCAAAAGTATGCAACAATATGAATAAGTTCAGCAAAAAAATGTACACTAGAATGGTAATACACAACATACCTCGTACCTTTATTTTGCAACCCTTGTATAAAAGCCTTATATAGGAGCCACAATCAGAAAATTGTTGCTTTTTCACACACCAGGCTTTGCAGATTTTGTTTACCTTCCTTAACGTCTTCACAGCAGCCGTGTTTGTCTCGGCTCCAGCTGTTTTGAGCAGCGATATTATATTTTGTCACTCAAATTAGAGCCACAGTTTAAAGGGAAAGGAACATAAAAAATGAAAACTGTGATGCATGTTTGTAGTCAGCCCCTTTTATTCTGTTACTCCTAAATAAAACCCAGGTTTCCTTTATAAAAATGCCTTTATCCACCTCTATATGTTTTATAAGGTTCTGCAGAGATCCACAGATCAGGTGGGACAATCTGGTGACAGGACAACTATTAGTTGTGCGATCCAAAAAATATGTTCTATATGGAAGTATGGCAACGAGAAAAGTCATGAAAAAGATAAAATCACAAGAAGTCCTACTTAAAGTTTGCCACAAGCCATCTGTGCTCTTCATCCAGGTATTTTGCAAGGCTTTTTAGTGACCCTAGAAGGCTTGCGAAATTAATATCTAAATTTATGAGTGTGAGATAAAACTGGAACAAAATACAAATTTATTATACGTCTGCCTCATAAATAATGGTTAAAAATAGAACAAGCTGCAATTTTAATAAAAATAAAATGTTTGGGTCAAAAGGGCAGCAAAGCATTTTTTTTTTTTTTACCTGCTTGCATGACGTATTGCCAGGAACATGCACAAGTAACAGTAGGATATGATGCCCAGAGGGACGAAGAATACGAAGCAGCACAACATCAAAGTGTAACTTTTATTGGCTGGAGTAGACGTCACATAGTCCCAAGTGCAGGAGGTCATCAGGCCCTCGGGGATGTAGGAGCCTTTGGAAAGAAGTTCAACACAAAGAAAGCATAAAGCACCACGAGTAATGGTGATTTGAAAATATTGCTGAAATGACTAATGTACTCACTCCACCCCAAAAGCGGTGCAAGGCTCCAAGCAAGCGAATAAAACCACACAAGGGCAATTATGAGGCAAGTACGTCTTGCCGAAGTCCACCCTATGGACTGCAGAGGCTTGGTGATTACTATGTACCGGTCTATAGAGATGGCAAGAAGGTTTATCATCGAGGCGATTCCAAACAGAGCCCCGCAGAATGCATAGATTTTACAGCCTGTGTCGGGATAAATATGGAAGGAAACTGTTTAGTAACATGTTTCTTTTCACATGAGCACCAGAAACTTTCTGCTTTTAGGGAGCATGGTAACTTTTCTGACACCTCCTGCTTAAAACCCAAAAAGTCTAATATCTTAAACACAAAGTAGCCTCATTGTCACATTTTGCTTACTGCAAGAAAAATCTGCTCCCAAAACCGAGCATGTTAGAGAAACTTAGTTTTGTATGAAACATTCTGTTCATAAACAACAAAATAAATTATGTTTATATTTACTTTTTTCTAATGATGCACAAGCTATTGAAGACAATGATAAACAATATACCTGTTTCCCCAAAAATCCACCCCTTATAGAGGCAGTTAACAAAAAAGATTGGTGACTGTGTGATGGCCATCAGGAAGTCGCTGATGGCCAGGTTCATGATGAAGAAGTTGGGAGGCGTCCGGAGTTTCTTGTCGCTGAAAGACACCAGGTTTGAAATGTTGCATATAAAATGTCCTTATGTCACTAAGCAATAAAATAGTATGAAGTTGATGTAGTAAACCTTACATATGTTCTGTTTTTTCCTAAAACATTTGGTTGGTGTAAAGCACAAAAAACTTAAATACACTTGTTATATCCACTTGTGTGCAATTTTAGCTACTTAATAGGATTAAATGTCAGATGTCCTAACGTATTTCTGACCAGAAAACCTAATTTTAAAAGAAAAGTTTTAAAAGTTGTAATGCTTTTAATGCTTTCTTCAACACAAAGAAAGCATAAAGCATGTGCCTTTTCAGTTTGGTTACATTATTTAAATTTCTTAGTATCGATAACTTTTATTTACTTAAATCTCCATATGTATAAATTTGAAAAATATGTTTGCAATTTTTTGCAAAAAAATGACTGTAAATGTTTTAGCTTGTATATTTTGGACACTAGACAGATTAAGTATTTCAGATGTTCCTCAATCCTAAAATTCAATAGAGGTATTTATTGTATGATCACTCCACCTTGATGAAGCGCAGCTGAAATAAGTCCTTAAAAGTCCAAATATAATATCGCATCATTGTCCACAGTTACCAGACAAGTAGTTTACTGAAAGACTAATAAATAAATAAACAAATAAATAAATACATTTCGATAATAATCAGTTTGCTTACCAAGAAAAAGCATACATGACCAAGGCATTCCCAGAAACTCCCACTGCTCCGATCACTAAGACGAAGAAGGCAACGATGTAGTGAACGTGGTCCGGGACGTCCACATGCCGGTAGAATCCGTGTTCTAGATCCATACCTGTGGTGCATCCAAATACATGTTGAATCATTTCGTGAGCATGTCTTAAGTTTTGTTCAGCTTTCTCCTAACCTACTGAACTCTGTTGGATGACATAACAGTGTCGTTCATGAGTTGCTTTCTTCATAGTCATATGAAATGTTCTCTTTGGTACTGATAAACTTTGGACATGTGCCTTTTCAGTTCACACGAACAGGGAATTTCCATTTAGGAAAACAGAATATTCAAGCATTTTGTCTAAGTGCAAACATTTTAGACAGATAGTCCGGTATGCCACAGCATTAAATGTCAGCATTGATGAGGAATTTTTATTTTGCTACTTTACTAGATTTGTTGGGGGAGGGGGAGACTCATCACAGAGAATATATTATTTAAATCCACCATAAATTCATTTGGTGGATCTTAAATATGTTCACACTTCTATAATTTCAACATTTCTGTGAAGTTAAAATGGAGATTCTGCTGGCATTTATGCTATAATGTTTAACTGAAAAACAGACCAATATGTTAGAGGAAAAAAAAAAAAAAATGAAGTAACCCAGCTGCATATGTGTGAACAACCTTCAAAATTCTGTGGCTTAAATACGTTTGGATTCAATTTTAAAAATGTGGATACTTGAATCAGCTTGGATCAGCCTGAAAAAAGGTTCAGCTTACCTAGTTGGGTTTTTCTGATGTTCATTTACATCGAGCCATGGCCTAGGTTTTCAGAAAAGTCTTCAAAATTTTGTACAAAGGTATCAGTAAGGAGAAGAGTCCAGTAAAAAAAAAAAAAAAAAAAAAAAAAAAAAAACGAATAAAAAAAAAAAAAAAAATCAATTGGGGGGCCACGT
>NW_015112955.1:304122-307831 GCF_001443285.1 Poecilia latipinna | reverse complement strand
TAAAAAATCTTTAAAAATTTTTTAAAAAGATTGAAGAAGGGAAAAAGTCCCAGAAAAAAAAAAAAAAAAAAAAAAAAAAAAAAAGCTGATGAAGATGAAACCAAAAATCCATTTGTGGGACACGTTTCCAAAATGTTTGACACTGAAGAAAACAATGGATATTACTAAAGAAGCACCACACCCACAGTGAAACATGGTGGTAGGAGTATCATGCTCTGGGCTTATTTTTCATGAGACGCAACCAGGTTGTTTTTGTGGATTAAATTATGAACGGTTCTAAATATCAGTCAGTTTTGACTGACAACCTTCCAGTGGCTGCTAGAAAACTGAAAATGAAGCAAGGTTTTTATTTTTCAGCGTCATTGTTAGCCCTAGAACGCATCTAAATCAAATGAATGATCGGAACAGAAAAATTGGCACACAGTTTGATAAAACTAAATCATGTCTAACATTTTCCCTGCAGCCACCAGCAAATAATAATCCTGTTTTATATGAAATCTGTCACCAGTGCATATTAATCCCATTCATCAATTTTCATTAAAAAAGTAAATGAAAATGTTCAGTTATCTCTCTTTTTTTTTATTTGGTAAGCTCTGTTTAGATAATCTGCCACTGTGTTACCACACTAATTTTTTTTGCTGATATGGAAAATATTGCGGCCGTCAAACATCAATATAGGATGGCATTGATTATGTGAGAGTAAAAATAAAGTGCGTAATTCAAGCATCTGCATCACATAAACCTCAGACCTAAAGCAGATGCAAACTCAGCTGTTAAAACTGGGTTTTTAAAGCACATTTTATAATTGATGCAGGACTTTCACCTCAAAGGATTTGACATGCTATGACAGATTATGGTCTGTGTGTGAGGGGGTGTGGTGGCAATTAAATACAGGTGTTATAGGTTATTTAATCAAGGGGATTATGACAGTCAAAATTTTAATATCAATTAATATCGCTTGCAGCCTGTCAAATGGGGCGAGTGAGCAATAATCACCATAAAGGTTGAAGAGAGGTGATTTTCTGGTCAGAAAAGAGATGCACCCTCATTATTACTGAACTGATGAGTATCGATAATTTGCAGGCGGATTTTAAAACTACTGGCTCATGTCTGTGACTTTTCTTCATAATGACGAATCAATAAAAAAAAAAGACTTTTTTTTAAATTAAAAAATAGGTTTAATGTGTTACTGATACCTTTATATTTCAAAACGTAGTGGTCTGCAGTCCAGAAATAATGGTGTTGTAAACTGGTAAAGGTGAAAATAAGCGTAAAAAAGTAATTTATTTGCAAAGACCCTGTATTCTTGCACAGTACACATGGACCTGTTTGAGATTCACACAGAGGTTTCTTGCTGTGCACATTGAGCTCTTCTCTGTCGGAGGTAGTCACACTCAACCCTGACTTCCTCACAAATCCAATACCTGCCTGGTTAATGTCACATTGCAAAAGTGGAGCACAGTCTTCCCCATCTTTTATGATTAATAAGCTACATTCAGATGCAGAATCTCACAAAAAGGATATAACACTGAATATGGCAACTGAATGTGATGTGAAATACCCAGTCTAAGGCTTTTATGACAATGTAAATTTGTTGCAACATACATATACATATACATCCATATACCCTCCTAAGTGAAAATTTGTGAATTGTGTCCAACTAGCCATTCTCCCTCCCCAGTGCTGTGTGACTTATTAGTGTTACAAGGTCTCAGGTGTGAATAGGGATCAGGTGTGGTAAATTTAGTGTTATTGCTCTAACACTCTCTCATACTGGTCACTGGAAGTTCAACATCGCACCTCATGGCAAAGAACTCTCTCAGGATCTGAAATGAAAAAAAAAGAAAAGAAAAGAAAAAAAAATTGTTTGCTTTACAAAAAGATGGCCAAGGCTTTGAGGAGATTGCCATCACGCTGAACCCGAGCTGGACCATCCAGTGGTTTAACAGAAGAGGTTCCAGTCAGAACAGGTTTTGCCAGATTTGATCAAAGAAGTTGAGCACACATGCTCAGCATCATATTGAGAGGTTGTCTTTTGAAAATAGATGCGAGTACTGGTTGCATTGCTGAAGAGGTTGAAGAGGTGCTGTGTCTGCCTGTTAGTGCTCAGACCATTCATCTCACATTGCATCAAATTGCTCTGAATGCCTGTTGAAAGTGTCTTCTAAAGAAGATGCACAAGGAAGCCTGCAAACAGTTTGTTGAACACAATCAGACAAAAGACACAGATTCTTGAAACCATGTTCTGCAGTCTGACAAAACTAAGATAAAGCTTTCTGGTTCAGATGATGTCAAGCACGAGTGGTGGCAACATGGTGAGAAAAACAAAGACCAGCATGTCAAGCACAATGGTGGGAGTGTCATGGTGATGCCAGCCATGGGGAGGTAAAGTTAATTAAGGGAACTATGATTTTCAACTTGTATTGTGACATCTCGAAGCCAAACATGATCCTCTCCGTATTCCAACATGATAACTAACCCAAACACACCTCCAAGATGGCCACTACCTTCCTAAAGCAACGGAGCGTACAAGTGCTGGGCTGACTAAGCATTTCTGCAGACCTGAACCCTAATGAACATCTGTGAGGCATTGCCAAACATCCAACATATCTGTAGTCAGGGCTGTATTCACTTTGGTGTAGAGATTAATAGCTAAGGAGAGCAAAAGTACATAGTTATACAAGCTGTGACTACTTCACATTGTGTCAACGTGTCATATCTTCAGTATCCTGGTGAAAACCAGCCCTTGTCCTACCCTAAAAAAAAGTGAAACATGGCGGTTGTTCACATTATATTAATATTTCATTTCAAGTTACCACATAAAAAATGTGTTTGTTGTGTTTAATTAATTCTAGTAAAGATAACATGATTTTATCACATGTTAACCTAAAGAAATAATTTTATTTTGTTTGAACACAACCAAATTTAGTTGAGTGAATTAGCACACCAATACCTCTCTTGGCCATAAGGGGGCAGTAATGCAACAATAAAAGTGCACGAACAGAAAAACCAGTTTAAACCGGATTAGTCTGGATGTTCATCCGAAGACAACAGTCGGGAGCCCGCCACTTTCCGAGGCTGAAGTCCCTTACGCCGTTAATTTACGTTGGCAATCCAAATTTTCTCAAAGTTGTATTAGGCAAGGATTATTTTTTTTCTACCAGTTTGCTGTTATTGTTGTTTATGGATAATGCACTTAAAAATATGCGATGGAAGTGGGGAGGTGGGTTCAGAGCCAGGAATAGTTTTTTTTTTTTTTACGGCTCAAATTAAACACGCTGTCTGTTCAACCCGGTAGGCTAGAAGAAGTAGTCTACCTTGGGCACATAGGTGTGCAGAGCTGAGAATAGACGGAAAAGTTTGTGACTGTCAAAATTAAATCAGAGGAGGTTGGCTAGGTTTTAAATTTTACCCAGTCGCTAACGTTCGTCCGTGATGCGTGTAATGCGCCAGTTTGACTCTAAGAAGGCTTACTAGAAATTGCCTGCTTTGTAAACAACCGTTCTGCACTGAGAAGAGAAAAGAGCTGACCTGAACGAGGAGGCTGTTCATGTAAATTTAATATTTTGAAGTGTGGACAACATGGGCTGAATGGCTTTGTTCACTTTCTCCGCTGCCATTGTTAAAGCCATAGACATAATATAAGCATAGACGCCTCATGGACTACTCCGGCGCAGGAAATACGGCGGCCATCTTGGAGTGGTATACC
>NW_015112955.1:289215-299848 GCF_001443285.1 Poecilia latipinna | reverse complement strand
AAAACGTTAAAGATGTACACACTTTTGTTATGCTGCATGTGTACATTATGTCTCCTGCTATGTTGGCACAAGGTGACATGAGGTGAAATTAATAACTACATAACGTTTTCAGTCATTTTTACCCAAAGTAGCATTCTATTACTATTTGTAATAGAATGGAGAGGGAACCCCCTGTATTGTTTACAAAGTAAGTATTGCCAGAAAATATGTCTGTATTGTGACTGATATGCCAGAAATTAGCATCTGATGAATACCTCACCATGTTTTTGTTTCTGAATGACTACATCACAAGGAGTCTTTTTGCTGTTACTGTTTCTTGTTATTGTGAGGAGAGAAGAAGCTTCACCATTCTTCACAGACTTTTATTTTGAAATACGTGACCTGAAGAGACCTGAACTCTTCTGAATAAGAAATGGTAGCTGGGTTAATTTTGGTGTTTTTTCATGTTGGTTGTGTTAATGGTTATAGCCTACAATAGAGAAACAGTTTGCTCGCAAAAGGTAACAAACATAAGACTTTCACCAGTCATGTAGTTATTGAGCTCTTTTAATCCATTTTCGTGAATAACTAAAAACAGAAATTCTTCATATTCACTTAAGTACTATTCCACATTATGGGTTATTACTTTTAACCACAACCTGTTGGCTTCATATTCCATCATTCTGTGGACTGGCCTCACATTTTAATGGTTTAGGAAGTTATATAACATACTCTATCAGATTAACAATGCTCCAGCATCATCTTCCTGCACATTTGATTCTGCAGCATGTCATTTGACTTTACTAATTTTACTGGTTGAAAACGTAACTCAGAATGCAAACCCAATAACCTTGTAGTGACAGATCAAGCCAGTGTTAAGTTAGTCTGTATTTATCTTGTTCTGGGTGGGTTATTATTTTATTTTTTGTAGTTAGTCATGTAAGTGATCATTTTAGGCCCTTTCACCAATGAAGACCTAACCAAAGTGTCCTCAAGTGCTCCTGTTAGAAATCAAGAAGTGGTTTTATTGTTTCACTTGAAAAACATTTCTAGGAATCAAGCCCACATGTGATGTTATCTACAATATGCACACTCATTTCCCAGTCATATTTATTCAGCTACTTTTAGAGGCTCAATCAGTTGTGTTTTGCTGTGATTTTAAAGAATGGTTTGTAATGGATAGAGACCTTAAGTGTAGTAGAAAATAGTCACTGCTTCTGCCTTGCTGCATTAAATACTTTATGAGAAAGTTTCCTACAGTTGCTTTTGAATGCAAGTAATCTGCAAGTCTTGTGACTCACAACAAACGACAGTATTTAAAACAAGGTTTAAATTTAGGCCGAAATTAGGCATAAATTAACATTTATACTTGACATTAATACCTAAGTAATAAATACAAATGTTACCATACCTTTTGCTGAAATTAGAGCTTATTTTCCTTCTTTTCTTTCCACTTTGAGGCAGAAGACAAGAAACATTGAAGCTGTGCAGTAGATGAAAAATCCTGCAGGTTAATCAGTTAGTCTATCTGATTCTCTAATCTCTAAACTCCAAAAGCCAGCGCTTTACATGCTTCACGCACTGCCATGAGTGCTCCACAAAAGCAAGAATGTCCAGACCGAGCCTGAAAGCCACCAGCAGCACACTGGCCCATCCCCCTGAAAGCTCCCCATCGCGCTCATATCTCTCATGGCACAATAAATCGATCCAGCTCATGTGTGTTGTATGCGTGAATGAGGATTGCTTTTTTTTTTTTTTTTTTTTTTTGTTTCTGCCTGCGTGGAGAGGCAGGCATCAACAGCAAAATCTCACCTGCTTTGTTTGAGAAGCAGAACCTTTAATGGCGTTTGCATTAAAATGCCACTTAGAGCCCTAGACTGTGTTTTGTGCACACTGATTATTTTTCACCAAACACAAAATATGAGTATGATGTCTATATTCATGCAACAGAGAGGACATTTGGACAGGAGGTGTGAAAGTGCCATAAGCCCGTTGTAACAACCCCCCATAGAGTGAGCTGAGGTTCATAGAAAGAAGTCTTGTCGTTTATAGGGGGGGACAAAATCTAGTCAAGTATGAAAGTATCATACTTGTTCACTGCTTAGCCATGTGTGAGAAGATTTCTGAGAAAAGTGTTCAGATGAAAGCCTCCCAATGTTTCTCATCTCATGCACAACTGAGCAGGCAGCTTTAGCACCTCCTTGTGCCCTTAATATTTCCATTTTCCAGGAAGATTTTGTGTAGATACCTTCCAGCATGAGGAGGATATAATCCTTTTACACTCGTGGGTCACTGAACTTCCAAGGGAAGCAGGTCCATCAATATGCATTGGCTTCCAACCAGTAGACTTGACGAATATAAATCCTTCGAGAATAAAGAGACTACTTATTCCTTCAGTTTCTGGGAACATTTTTGCCCCATTATTGATTACTTTCTTGCATTGTTGTAATTATTTTCCAGACAAATAACTGGTTGAGTAAAAGGTTATAGTTGTGATAACCAGCTGACTCACTATGAGCATCGTTACAAAGTTTTACTGTTTTCTGCATTTGGCTCAGACAAAGACAGCTTTCTTTACTTTTTGCATGTCGTGTTGCAATCTGAAGTGACATAAAATGATTCATGCTTTGTTCAGCAGGGTGGGTTGAACACTCATTCTATTGCAATTCCAGCAAAGTAGCTCATTATAACAATAACAAGGATAAAAACACTCATTAAAGGCTTTATAATTTTTCAGTTGCTTTTAGTAAACTGGAAATACAGCTGGAAATCCCACTCAAATTGGTGAATTTAGCACAGTTAAAATGAAACTATTTCTATTATCAATGCACACAAAAATTAGGTCAGATACCTGGTACTTTTTTATCATTGAGATAGTCATACCAATACTTGTTTTTTTAATCACAAATAGGCACAGTTTACATGCCAATGAAATAATCGGATTGATTTTAGAGCTTCTCTGTGGCTGTGTCTCTGTTTTCTGTGATTTTGAAAACCTTCAAATGAGAGTAATCTTTTTGAAGCAATTATCAAGAGTTTGGTGTCATTCTAGCTGAGTATTTGAAAATTGTTCTTGACAAAATTGACAGTTTTTTAGTTGGGAAATTATTTTTAACATAGTTTGTATTATTTTAATAGAACTGGTATTGGGAATTATCCCAAAAGCTTGTTGTAAGCCTCCTTCACCACTTTCAAAATCAGTTTGGATGCTTGTTTGCTCTTCTGGAAAACTCAACTGTCCCAGTTTTAACTTTTGATTTGAGGAAACGTGTAAATTAATTTTCTGCTTCGGCATTCCTTTAAATATCTATAATGCACCAGAAACACCGCAGGGAAACATACCCCCATCAAGATGTCACTACCTCAGTTCCGTTTGGCTTGAAAGCATCACAATAACACATCCAAGCTGTGTCGGTTTTTGATATGAGCCATATGGGTAGTTGCCCAAGGCGACATTAAAATGAAGAGCCCCAAACGAGATAAAATCAGTATAACTTCTCTGAGGGTACTCCAGCTTCTTCCACTAAAACAATGAGTGTATTTTGTCCCTTTAAGTCGTTGGTAGCTTCCGACCTTCGTATAAAGAAAAAGAGAAATTCTTCATGTCCTCTATAAGTATTTTTATTTACACTAAATGATTGGAGGAAGGTCCTGTTAGTTTATTTTTCCTCGGGCGATCCACAACAATCACCTGTCCAGTTACTGTCTAAGTGGTCAGTCACCTCTGTCACTTCTCACTAAAGTGTTGAGAAGGACAAATGCATCCGCCAAGAAACAGGTTTTGAAATAGCTTCTGCTCTAAAATGAGTCTGCCTGAGGTTTAAGTGACAAACAACATGAAAGAGCTGTTCTCTTGCACAATGAAGGCAATGAAGGCATTATTCCTTTAACACATCCAAGTGCTAAAATTGTCTAAAAGTGTTTAACTTTTTCTAAGTTGAATCAAATTGGTTTAATTGTTTTTTGTTTTTTCTTCTGAGGATATAGCACTAAAATTAGAAACGTGAACTATTTTTCTTCAGAAATCTAGCAAATGTTTCCAGGCATATACAGACGTTACCAGTCAGAAGTGAGACTTTTCCACCCTGTTAGTTTCTACATCACTCGCGCTAAAGGCTGCTTTCTTGAAGGACTAAAAGACCTTTTGTTTTAAATTTAGGTCAGGACAAAGAAGGCCTAAGGATGTCTATACTCTCAAGGAAATATTTATTTATTTATGATTTGTTGTACTTATAAGGTCCTATGGCCTATTGTGTCTGAAAAAAGGGGCTCAGTGCCTTCAGCGTTGTCACTCAGGGTTCGCCCAAGGTTATCTGGTCCTGTTAAAATCACCAAGTTTAATATTTGCTGAGATAGATTTGTGAATAATGTGAGGTCAAACAAAGAAAACATTAAACTTGTAGTATCAGACTGTGACCTTGTTAGCATGAAAATCAAACCATGAAAATTACTCACTTTTTCAAACTAAACTTGCCAATACTTTTGAAATCTTCAAATAAAACCGCAAATATAATTTTTAAAATATGTAAATATATCTATGCTGACACTGTCAAAGCAACTGTGTTAAAATTCAAGCATTTGACAATTTGGTGCCATCAGCTTAGATCACCTATGCCTTGGTTTGGCTCTGCTTTGGTGTATATTTCCACTTTTTGTTAGGTGATGTTTTACCAGAAAAGTAAGTTGAGATAAATATTGTCTTTATGAAAGCGCTTTGTGTTTCTGAGAAGGTCTAATTGCTGATGGGAAATAAATCTATTGGCACAGCAGTGAAAAATCAATTGATCTTTGAGTTCTATAATAGGTGTTAGGAATTTGCACAGTTATTATAGTACACCTAACAATTCCTTTACAATATATTTAACAGATTTTTTAAAAACTGTTATAAATAAGTTTCTATTGAAAAACAAATTACTAAATTTACCACGCTCCTATATGTAGGTAGCTCAAAATGTAATATTTTGTGGAGATAAAAATCAGCAATTCTCAATTTTTTTTTTTTTCAAAATTTGTCTTAGTGACTCCAATTAACAGACATAAATGAGTGAAAACCTCCATGAATTTCCCATTAGTGTGTCATGAAAATGTCTAACCTCTTTCTAATGATTTATAGACAATGTTTTAAGAGAAAAAAATTCATAAATAAAAACTTACTTTCACAGAATGTTAAGTTTAGCATCCCTTAAATATACCATCAGTTCACCATCAGCGAGGCAGATGAAGCCAGGTTTAAAGGTCAACCCTGAATCTGGAGCCACCGTTTGGTGAAAATTATCTAATGGCAGAGTGCATCAACCACCCATTATTTCTGAGAGCTTCGTCAGACTTGTTTGAATAGATTACTACAGATTTAGCCGGAGCTAATAGCACAGCAACTGGATGGGAAAGGAGATTATTAATAGACCAACCTTAGTGACACAGTGAAGTCTATCAGAGACCATGAAATAGCTCCACAGGAACAGTCATGAATTATAGCTCCTGCATCTATCATTCAGGGGCATAGTCATAGTCAGGTTTTGGAAAGATTTATGGGCACAACCAGTTGGTAAGGGAGTGTTTTTTTTTTTTTTTTACAATGGTTGAGATTTATTTAGATTATTATTTTTGAACAAATAGGAAAACTGCCTTTTGCGTTGTCACATTTGTCTAATATTAAAGTTGTGTGATGACCTGAAGAAATCTGTTAAAAGGGCAATATTTTTCCATTGGATTCCAGTATGTGTTGAAGATTTATACTATTAATAGCTACAAGAAATGTGACTGAAGACAGTGAGGCGATGATGGTATGTCAAGCTTTGCTCCAGTAATGAGTCAAGACACCAAATATCACACTTTCTGCACCTTACGCATCTGCAGGTCATGCATTGCTCCTTTGTGGATTATGAAGAAGCATTGATGGAGTGACATCATCTCCTTTTTTTTTTTTATTATCTCTGAGCTGTTTGTTGTGAGATCATGTGATTCATTTCGGGGGGTTTTCAGGGGAATTTTTGGAGGTCAAAGAGTTCACAGCAAATTACCTACAATATACCAGAAGAACTTAAATACAAATAAGAAGAAATTTACCTTCCTCATCTTCTCACCTGCAGAATTTCTTGGACCTTTTCATACAAATGGGATCGAGAAGCAAAGTAAAAATGGCCAATATGGGAGTTTGAGAGGAGTTGCAAAAAGGTGGATTGGATAATGCAGTTTTAATTCAGAGTTTTATTTAACCTGCAAAGTAGAGATAAGAAAGGGAACAAAAACAGACCAGACTTAGCAAAATGAGAAGAATATTGTTAGAGAAAAATGTTGAACAGATGTTCAGAGATAAGGAAGGAGAAAACAGGCAGCACAAGTAACAGATGCTACATCTGGTCATTAATACAGATTGATTGCTATGTTATCAGTGTGTTGTCAAGCAAAATGTTTAGTCATTATCCATAAAATAACAATTTAAAATTAAGTAATTCAAAAAATACACATTAAAACCTGTGGTGAAATAAGCAGAACAGCTGAAAAATAACTTTAATGCTGAACAATTTGTCTTGTTGAAACTGCTGAAAAAAGTATTGGATTATTGTTTTTGACACTAATAAGAAATGGACTGACCTTAAACCTAAATACGGACTGGAAAGCAGATGGATGTACTGACACAACCTTAAAAATATTAATGCACAAATGGTTGGAGCGTATCCTGTGTTGATACCAGTTCAGCTTAGAAGCTTTGTCTCTACACTTATTTATGTAGGATTTAGTGCAAACATATAAATACGCCTCAAATAAATAAATATAATTTGTGTTATCTCAGCAAATATTAATAATTATTTTTACAATATTGGGTTGAAAATTTTCTTTTTTGTTCTGGAAAGCAAAATCAACCATAGCATGTATGCTCCATTACATTAAATATTTACTGAAATAGTCTAAAACATAGACCTAGGGTGCACTTGATCAGCTCTACAAAATCTTTACATTTTGTGTAAGGTTCAACAAGATTTCCTTTGCTATTAGCATGTAACCACCAGAGGGAGACATCTTATTTTATTTCTGTTTTCTTTAGTGTAGTTCTTTGGTGCCTATTGTAAATTGTTGACCTTTTTGTTTTTTTTAGCTTTTTAAAAATGCACACAAAATATTGATGATTAGTTAAATTTGGAATGTAATTACAACCAAAGTAAATTACTTCAAACAAATGAATAAATAAAAATAAATGGGGAAAACGATAAAAATTTAAATGCTTGGCATGAATTGTAGAAGGGCTAAAAAGAAAATGTTAAACAGGCCGTTTTTTAGAGTTATATGCTACTACTACAGCTACAACATAAAAATATATATAAATAAAATAAATGAAAGTAAAATGAATAAGATAAAGAAAATCATTAATAAGAATGCTAGTGTTAAAGATATGATTCAAGAATTTATTTCTGTAATATATTCTGGATTTTGCACTATACATGCAGTAAAATTAAGTATATTGTACTGATATACAGTAAATGCTAGTACTCGAAGTGAACAATTCCAAATTTGGCCATCCTTTGATTTTATTGGCATAACAATAGTTTGTATGTCATCCCTCATGCATTCAGCTGCAGCCTCTGGCTAATTCAGAGTATGTATATTCTCCAGACTGGGAGGTAGCAGGATTTGGAGGAGCATATTCATGTATGATCACTGCTTCCAGATCAAGGATGAAAAGATATTCATAGCAATGCAATGAGGGGGTGATGCTCTCGTGTTGCATATACAGATCTATTTTAGATATTTGACTAATAGATTTAGCATGTAGTTCTTATTGGTCGAAGCCGATATGCATGCCAATAATGTCAGTAGCCACCCTACTGAACTCAACTTTCAACATTCAGCTGAAACGGAGGAGCCTAAAGGCTCAGCCGCAGGTTTCATTGGAGCTAGACGAAGAGACCACCTCCGCTTCTGAAGCGCCACAACCATTGGCTCCCGATTTCTGAATTCTTTCTGCATCATAAACAATCAGAGTTCAGAGCACCCACGGACACACGGTGACAGTCGCAGCACACGTTTGACACCATCAAGACGATGTCTGGATGAACAGAGGCTGTTTTTGGATTTTCACTCCCGCCTAGTGGATCTTGAGGCAAAGAGCTGTGTGTATACGGCACGGCAGTGAAGGAGGTCTTGTAGGTGGTCTGAGGTGGGCCTCTCCAGCTGTAAATAGTGAAATAGTGTTCTGACACGTGTGTGACCGCACCAGTGTCTGCAACCTCTCACCCCTGAAAGCTTAGCTTTACCACCTGCAGGTAGACTGTTCTTGATCCCGCACCACCTCCAGGAGGATTGCATAAACCTCTTCTCTTCATGCTTCCTGTAAAAGACCTCGAGGTCCCGGGACACTCAGATGTATAAACACGGCATGTATGTGTGTGTATCGACATGTCGTGTCTGTTACAATTGTATTTACATGGAGGTCTCGGTGGCTGTGTTGCTCATTTCAGAGCTCCCAGAGTTTTGTGTTTGTAAGACCTGGTTTAATATCTGTGTTTATTACACAGTTTGTTTATGTCACAGATAGCTCAGTCAAAACACCATGAGACTCAACGACGAAGCACATGCCTCACTTTGAAGATTACATCCATCATGCTTATGATTAGCTTTATTTATATTGCATCCTGTATGATCAACTGCCTTCATGTTTTGCCTCTGCTGTTTGATCTTCTCTTAATTCTGCAGATGGAAACTCAGCAGTGCCAGTAAGGCTTTGCCTTACATCAGTGCAAAGAGAAATGAACATGTTGAAACTGGAATTAGCTGTTGTTTATTTTGGGGTTAAAACTAATCTCAAGGAGTTTGTGGGTATTTGAATGAGCCATGTGGTGACGTACAGTGTAGATAAATTTGTTGGAATATCTTTAAAAAGTTGTAATTCTACAAGAAATTAAAGACAAATCTACATTTATTTAATTAGCAAGGAAAATAACCGTAGTTGAAAATAGTTAACAGAGGCAGAAATGCAGGTATGCTTAGAATGTTTTTCAAAATAAACGTACGTTTTGCACCTAATCTCTAGTGTAAAGTACAGTGGCAGATGAATTATGCAATAGATTTTTTTTCTCCACCAATGGCCATAGAAATTGTGGCCAACTTTCTGACATACCAGACATTATAATAACAATCTGGTGGATTACCAGAAAGCAGAACATTGATAATGATTAAAAACATGTGGCATAATCAACAGAGAATCAATTCTCCAGACACTAAATCAACTTCACTAGACTTGCAGAGACATTGTGCAAAGAGGAATGATAGAATAGCCCTCTCTAACCCAACTTCATGAAATGCTAAAAGATTAAGTGCTGTGGTGTAGTGCTAAGAATATGGTGGACGGGTGGGCAATAAATATGGCAATGACGATTTTGATCAAAACAAATATATATTTTTTTTAAATTGGACTTTTTTCCACACTCATTAGTTCAACTCAAATTAAATCTTGAATTTCTCTGAAACTGCTTTGTCTTCGTTCTAAGGCTTCACCTCTGAAAGCAGCCTTGAGAAGAGTTATGCCCCATTATGCTTAATTTTGCAAATTACCATACTAAATACCTGCTATCATATTGATGTTTCCCTTGTATTCCCGTTAATAATCTCTGCTTTTATGTAATCGTGCATGCATTCAGACACTTAGGGGTTACTTATTTTCAACAGGGGTTGCCAATAAATTTGTCACTGTCTGCACGTCAAATGATAATAAAAATATAACACAGCTGCGACGTTCACTGAATGATCCTCAGGTGTGTCTTTTCAAGAGCTCTGCCATATGAGGTTACTGTTATTAAGCCTCTACATCTTTAGAAGCTTTTTAACTCCTACATGTCACCCTAGTACAGCCATAATTCATAACTCAGAATACAACAAAGCAATCAAATACTACGCTTTGATCAGATTTATCCCTCACTTTAGTAGTGTTAAAAAAAAATACAGGCGTAACAATAGACTAAAATGTGTCTCACTCCCACTGCCTAGCCGGCTGTCTTTTTTCATTATCTTTTCTCCTTTATTCTGTTGTCCAGAACAATACGGTGCAGGCGGACAGGGTGGAGGCTCCTGACAGGGCAGGGTAACATGATGACACACCAAAGGCTTAGGTGAGCAAAATACCCCTCCACTGTAGGACATGTGTCACAGTCCAGCCATGTCTTGAACCTTTTTTGTGGTCTCTGGTCTCTTCTTTTGGCCCCCTTCCTCCCCGCGGCGATGACGATAAAGCTCCCATCTGCTGTGGGGGGACTCGGGCCTTTCTTTCTTCTAACCGATCCCTTGGAGTGGCTCCCCCCTTTGTCAAATGGGCTGGTCATGTTTCAGTTTTGACACCTCTCTGTCTTGCACATGCAACAGGTACCAAAGTTCTTCTGTTCTCTGGAGAAACATATTGGAAATGCGATCGTTATCTCTTTCCAAAGCTCTACCCCTTTGCACCCTTGAAAACAGTATTTTTCAAAGCGGGAAAACAACTCTGAAAGAATGTGACTTAAATGTCAGTAGGAGCTGAATAACTCACGGACTCTGTGGCCTAGTGAGATTTCAACACACAGAAGCCACAATCTTTAACTTGTACAGCAATTTTTGCATTCAGTGACCTTTTCTCCAAGAAAAAACTCAGAACAATCTGAGTCTTGTAAAAAAAAAAAAAAAAAAA
>NW_015112955.1:237317-285020 GCF_001443285.1 Poecilia latipinna | reverse complement strand
TTGCAGTTCCTAGTCTCTTATCTCCTCTGCAATTAAAGGAATTATTTATAGCAACCAGCTACGTCTGTTCAATTTCTGCAGGACAGTGTTGATATGTTGCTCAACACGAGGTTAAGTTTAATTAAATCAAACTTGCACCTGAGAGGCAGAGAGCTGTCTAGCAACCTTGATGGTGGCGTTACACATCACCACCACCAAGCTTGCCCATCAATTCTGCATGTCGCCACTAAGTAGTATAAAAGGACAAACCTTGATATTACATTCAGCCACACTGTACAAAAAAAATAAAAAGCATTTCTAATTTATGGTAAAATATTGGCAGCTGTAGTTGCCAGTAGGAGCTGGATAACTGACTGTGAAATTTTGTAAAATCTTCAGTGGCTGGTAGCAACAAGTGATGTTGGGACCATCTTCTCCTGCACATGAACCATCAGCACAAGCGCCCCTCCCAAGAGTGTGTCCTTTCTCCACTCCGCTTCTCTCTCTACACAAATGACTAAAGTTCAGCAGACTTGTCTGTGAAACCTCAGACGTTTGCAGACAACACTGCTGTTATTTGTCTGCTCAAAGACAGAAATGAGTCTGCGTACAGACAGGAAATGGATGGGTTGGTCTGCTGCTGCTGTCAGAACCATCTGGAGCTTAACATGTTAGACACTGTGGAAATGAAGGTGAATGACTGAAGAACACCCTCTACATTCATTTCCTCACTGTGTCTCCTGTGGATCACATTAGGTTCCCAGGAAGCAACTTTTCTTGGCAGAGTCTGTACTTCCTGTGGCAATTCGTTTCAATTGTTTTGGCAATTGTGTTTGCCCAAAACATGACAGGACCAGACTGCAACAAACAATTAGGTCTACAGAGCGAACTGTTGGAGGTGACCTTCTCTCCGCCCAGGATTTATACAACTCAAGGGCAGGGCAGCTTAAATCTCTACAGAACCCACACATTCTGGACACAAACTATTAAGACTTTTGTGTTCAGGATGGCACTACAGTGTTAATTGCAAAAATAACAGACACAGTTTCTTCTCCCAGGCTGTCTCTCTGATGAGCACACAAAATGTCCAGATCAGTGCCATCCGTGTCGCACTATTTTAGCCTTGTCTCCCTCTTTTGTAAGAACACTGTTCATATTTTAGTTTTTATTTTAACTTTTATACGTTTACATTTTAAACATCTTTAATAACGTCAAAGTGAAACTAGAGACAAATGTCTTGTTTATGTTCGCAGCTGATTACAATTCTGAAATTCAATCAATTAAACATTATTTTTCAACATGCTCCTTGCAAATAATCATTCAGCAATACAAGCAACATGACATCTGGTTTTCTTTTAGCCTACCACACCTTCTAGTAAATTATTTGCCATGTAGATGTACATAAGATTCCAACAAAAACGGGGAATGATCTGGTCAGTGAGGTATTTTGAACCCAACGTAAAGTCTTTGTTTAGCTGTGCAGCTATACGTTTCTGTCCCGCTCATTCATGTGGTTTATCCATAGTTTTTTCAGCTGCTTCTGTGTGTCAGCAATGTCGCACATGCCAAAAGTAAGTAACATGAACCTAGTGAGCATCCTAACCTGCGGTGAGATTGCCCGTCACAGGTCAAAAAGACAGCTGTACGGTTCTCGGACTCTCCCTTAAACTGATAAAGGTTCTCCTAATCTCTGTAATGTCTGATATGAGAACAGATTATGTTTTTAGAGTCCTTATAAAGTTAATGGTGTCGCGTTGCCACACACACTTCAAAGAATGCAAACCTTGGATTGAAGCGCTGGTGATTAAGCGTTTTTTTTTTTTTTTTAGTCTGAACTGATCACAAATGCGTTTAAACCTAGAGCTTCAGGTTAAAGCTTTTGTTAATGTTGGCTTCATATCCTGTACAAGGTTGGACAATAAGTGGGCCAGAGTCATTCAAACATGACATGGCTGAACTTTGAACTATGAACTCAAGCACATGTCTGCAGCTCCTCCTGCTATCAGGTAAACTCAAAGCAAGCAGTGGGAAGAGCTTTAAATTTTATTTGAACCCAACATGACTCACCGCCCTTGTGTGGGGCGACTTGGCTTTGGACCAAAAACAATCACCAGCTCAACCTCACCTACGCATTTGATATTATTTACTTTTTATCTACCGTTCATCTTTATTCCATGTAAAACTGACCTGAAATTGTTCTCAGAACCTCTGTCGATTTCTTTTTTCTGTTTATCTGAAAGACAAATCACAAATTTGCTATGTCTGGTGAGATCCAACATCACTTTGGATGGTATTCAACATTGCATCATGGAAGCAGTAGCTTTCGCTAATCAGTTTAACCTTGAGGTAAATCACACTACAGGTCCACTTTCTATAACTTTTTTTTATCAAATGAAAGATTAGATTAGCTGGGATTTTTATCTAATTGTCTTTTGGAGATGTGTTTTGTTAGCTATTGTAAGCTACCTGTAAACTGTTATTGGTGAGACAAAGTTCAAGGCTCGTGGTTTATTTGACCCATCTATGTTTTCATTTGAAGAGTAACCTAAGAGTTTTTGTTCAATCTGCACGTTGGATTGAACAAAGAGTGATGAAACTCAACAGAGGTTAAATAAAAATGCCGGTTAATGTCCAATCCTGTTCTTAATTTACATTTTCTCAGGCCTGAAACTGTTTAACTCTCATCAATCTGTTGGGGATTAAGTCAACCTGTCAGCTCCAGGAGTTTACACATTTTAACATAGGTGGTCCCACTTAAAATGTGAACTTTTAACCTTTGCCATGTAAAAGCCTTGTTACACTCAGACATTCATTTGTCTCATGTTTTTTTACCTGCAGTTTTACACTGTCGACTCTAGAAGTCCAGAAAAAAGGAGTTGGCTTTTAGTGAAGCTAAAGCGAAGAATAGCGCTATTCTACTGCATCAAACCAGTAGTGTTTTGCATCTACTGGTTGATGCAAAACACGTTGCATCAACCAGCCACGATCCACATTTTTAAGGAAATATTTTTTCAAAGAAGTTACATGAATCATCAGGAGAAACACTTGAAGCACTTAAAAGCTGAATGGGTATGATAGTACTTTGTGTCAACCTGATGCAACGACCCAGAAATGGTATTTTTGTTAATCTTACATCTCTGTTTATTCATCGGTCTAGCAGTAAACATGGTTTTCAAACTGGAAATGTTATCAATTAAAATTAGAATAACTAACAATTAATTACAGACCCAGCAATTAACTTTAAATTTATATATATATATATATATATATAAAATTATGTTTGTACAATTTAAACAATTTTCAAGGTGACTGCACTATCTGGTTTACATCAAAGTGACTGTGTGCTCAAGTTCCTGTGATCAACTGTCCAGTCTACTGAGAGAGACATAATATCCGTGGGGTATTACTGACTAGAAGCACGATCTCTCTCTCTCTCTCTCTCTCTCTCTCTCTCTCTCCCTGTGTGTGTGTGTGTGTGTGTGTGTGTGTGTGTGGCGAGTGCCACTATGGACGTACGCTCCGGACCTTCTGCATGAGTGTGAACATGTCTGTGTGCCACAGCGCATTTATGAAAGCGGCTGACATAAATACATCAAGGGAAACACATAGCTGTCCTGCACCGTGTTTTTGCTGGGGGTCAACATCTGAAAGGACCAGTGGGAATGTTCCTGTTGGTTCACTTCACTTAAAGTTTCTTTTATCAAACTTTCCTCCCTGAGTGGCCCTTCCACAGTCTGCCCTTCTGGTGCTTTCCTCTGAAAGTGCAGGAGCGGAGGAAGCACAGACTTAACGGGTCCCACTTCAGAGTCACCGGATGGCTGCAGTGAAAGGGACCTGCTGTGATCTCAACACATACCAGGCTGGATTAGAACAGGGGGACCAGAGCAGAAACAGGATCTGCCTCACTTTGCTGTCACTCTCAAACCCCGGCGCTCCTTCCCGAAGACATCTTCAGCACTTCCTTCTCCAATTAATGTGACCTTGTTGTGCTTGAGCAGCATCTCTGGGTCCTGTGAAAGTCAAGACCCAGCTTTATTCCCTGCACTTTTAGCTGAGTCCTCAAGCAAGCAGGCGGCTGGCAGCAATAAACAAAATAGCTCAGATCAAACCTGTAAGCTGATATGGAAACAGTAAACGGCCGGACAACAAGCAGCGTAATGGTGACCGCTTCCCAGGAGGGCTTTTCATCTTGGATGACTGGATGTGATCAGCCCTTAGCCTGTCCTGTTTGTTTAGTAATAAAGACGGAGGGGGCCCTGGCAGATTCCCTTTGAATGCTGAAAACTGTAAAGCCAGCACTGAGTTGACACCGTACCACACTGGCAATGAGTCCCGGTGTCCCGCGTGTCCCTTCTTCGAAGATGGGCGCCACTGGCAGCTGGCGAAAGTCAGGGTTCAAAGTCATGCCAGGTTGATCAGTGGTCAGAGTGCAGACAGTGAATGATTGAGCAGCTAGGTTGTGCTTGGACAGCTGGGAACAGCTCCGCCGTAGGGTTTCAATGTTTGAATTACAAACATGAAGGGGATTTTTGAGACTTCGACTTTTGCACGTTTAGCTTTTACTGAAGCACTGTGGAAAAAAAGCGCTGGATTCAGTACATGAAACAACTTCCACTGCTTAGTACAGCACTATTCCTGCGGGGAGAAAAAAAAAAAAAGAAAAGAAAAGAAAAAAAACACTGATTGGCTTCTCATCGGCTCATGGAGAGATAATTTAACCATAACTGTTAATAAGCTCTTTCCACGCCATGCATGGCAGCAATCGTGACTTCAAATTAAACCTCTGTAATAGAGGGGAGAACTATACAACTACAAAAAAAAAAAAAAAAAAACTGCTTTGCTTTTTGTGGTGCCAATGTATAGTTGGAGTGCAGAGCAGAATTGCATTCTGTGAAGTAGGTCGAATCGGACATGTAGTGGTTCAGATGGCTTCGCTCCACTCATTTAGTGTCAGAGATTTAACCTTCCTTACTTCCTCCCTTCTATTTATAACAGTGTCATAGTCCTGCTGCACTTTGATAGTACCAAGCGATCTCATTTACACATTTTCATACACTCTTGCTTACATACACTCACACACGCTACCTCGTGATTGCATGTTTTGCATGCATGCAAACAATCTATGCGCTAAAGACACTTTTGTGCAACAAATATTATGGTTCACAGTGAGCGAACCATCACGCTGGTCTGAATTCTGCGATAGCCGGATGTTTGGCGTTGGGCCATGTCGCGATTGTAGAATGTCCTAATGGATCAGCTGAAAGCTATGTGAATCCCTGAGTATCTGTCCCGACTACCTGCTCGCTGTCTCTGCACCAGTAGTGATCCAAGTGACAGCTGAGCTTTTTCAGGCAGACAACTGGCACTTCTGCACACCGCATGTATAATACAGGATGAAAAAGTCCCTATACTGGTATCATGTAGGCCAAAGGTATTGTGCCAGAGTTGGCACAATGCAAAGAGAACTTAAGGCAACATTTTGAGGCTAAATTTAACTCATCATATGGAAACGCTATTAAAATCAGTCAGGACCTTCTTCAGAGAACCCTCAACACTCATAGAAAGCATAGATAAAAATATGGAATGTGAAAAGGTGAAGACTTTTTATTTATTTTTCTTTACAATGGCACAGTCTGACTCTGAATCATAGAAGTTGATTTTCTAAGTGTTTTCAATCATACTGAATTCCTTTTAAGAGATTCAATGATGACTTGTTTTCAGTTTTTTTTCTCCCTCAGATTTTTATTTTAAACATCCTGACATTTTTTGTTCTTACTCGATTGCAGTTTTAGGGGCTTTGGAAGAAAAACAAGCCCAGAGCATCACAGGTCCTCTACCATGCTTAGCAGTGGGCATAAGGTGTAGTTCCACATACTCATCCATTGTTTCACACCTGACCAAGTTGAAATGTTACTCGTATGTAATCAAATCACAGTTAAAGCTCCTATAGCATTTTAAAAAGTCCAAATGTTGGTAATTGGAGGCGTGACTGGCCTGGTACAAGTCATTTGATAAAATGGATTAATGATTGCTTCTAATGGTTGTTATGGAGACTTTGTGAGTTCAGGATGCCACTCTTTGCAGCTGTTTTTTTAACATTGCTTTTAGCCTCTCCTTACTGTTATTGTAAGTTTAGGCAAGTTACTTTTTTTCTTGTATTCATTTCCTGACTTCTGGAGAGTAACACAGATCTGTCTTACTTTAACTGAGTGCTCTCAGTTAAAGTAAGACAGAGTTTGAAAATCAGCTGAGAGAAATGGGTGGAAATGTAATAAAAAGTTCAGGAGTTTTAATCAACTTTAAAATGCAAAGCTGCAGTTTTAAGCAATGGGTTCATTGATCTCTGAAAAAGCGTACTCAGACTAAAGGCTAGTTTTTCTCACATTTAGCAGTGTAATATTTTACTATAGCAATAAAAGACTAATTTAGACTATTTACAGGTGTTTACTGCAAACAAGTGTGTAGGGCGCTATAACAGGAAGGGTCACTAAAACTAGGTGTAACTATAAATTCTTTCAAAAAGGAAAGTTTTAAGCCAAGTTTTAACAGCGAAAGAAAACTGTCTGCCTCCCAAACCCAAGCAGAAATCTGGTTCAAGTGAGGACCATAACTCTGCTTCCTACTTTGAACACGTCAAATAACCCTGCAGTTTCAAAGTTTATTCTTGAGAAAACACCCAACTCTGTGCTCTTTATGCTTGGTTATTACGAATATTAAATATTACGAGAATACTTTTTATTTAAAGACAAATATGACTAAAATTTAAGTGCAATATTGTTCTTAAGCGTCCAATTAAATTTGGAGTCGCATGAACCAAAATCCAAGTCAGTTCAAAGTAGGCCTGTCGCGATAAACGATAAATCAATTAATTGCACGATAAATTAAACCTATCGACCTCATTTTAATTATCGGCTTTATCGTCTCTTCCTGCCTTTTTTTTCCCTCTCTGTTGATGACACTGAATGAAAAAAGGCTCAACTCCGGTGCTCTACACTGACCCTCCCTTCCTCATTTCCTTAATGTAATGTCCAGCGCACGCTACACGAGTTGTCGGCCGACTGTCGGCCCATTTTCAAAACCTGAGACCACACTTTAGCAGACAGAAATCCTAGGCATAACGGTTCGATCGGGTTCGATCGTACCGTGTGGTGTCCAGCCACATGGGCGCAAAATAAGGGCTATAATTTTAAAATCGGGCATTAATCAATGCTTTACTAGAATCTACCTGTGATACATGTGGCTACAGTCAGCGCAAGTCCTGACTCAATGAAAATCATTATAACCTATTTATGTCATGTTAACGAAGAACAGCTGAAAAGTTACCGGGTTTATCAACTGCAGTAACAATTTGGCTTCAACTCCTCCCCTTGTCATTTCTATATTCTTTGCAGGAAATACTGAATAAACATTCATGTTGTTTCCACTTATCATCTCCAATGTCCGTTGGACTTCGGGTTGCGCCGTGTCAGCTGTTTGGGATTCCCAAACAGCTAGATTGGTATACAGGCTTCACAATCTGCACTCTTTTGGTTGAATGCAGTATTTATTTCCACTTTGGCTTTATGTTGTTTAATTTTTATTCAAGTACGTTTTTTGTTAATGGAGACTGAGAATCCATTTTATTTTTGTTTTTGGTTGTTTTATTTCGTTTATCAGTTCCAGTGTTATGTGTTCTTTTGAAAATAAAGTGTATCTATCTATGGCAGGAAATCGTATGCATTATTAGTCATTTCCATTAAATGAATGTCAAAGGGTCTTGAAACAATATTATCGTTTATCGCAATAATTTTTTAGACAATTAATCGCTCAGCAAAATTTGTTATCATGACAAACCTAGTTCCAAGTGTGAGCAACAAGCTTGATTCTGGCTGACAAAGAAAGCATTCTCCATTTTACTTTTACTCCTCGCATTCTGACGTGAGAAACAGCTATTTCGCTGTGATTTGCAAACTTTAAATTGCTCCTTTTTTGTCTCTCAGACTTTTCCTCCTAAAACTAATGATGGGCAATAGAATTTCAAATGAAGTTGTTAAACCTCTGAGATACGCTGCTAAACCTTTGATTGGCTCAGGAAAACGTTCTCTCTACAGATGGTGTAGAAATAGTGTTAGTGTTTTTGTTTCAGATTACTTTTGTGTTTCTTTTAAGTTGATTGGATCATAAAAAAAGAAAATTGTGTGATCAAAAAAAAAGTATGAACTTCATTAACATTATTTATTTAGTGATGAGAAATAATATTGAGTATAGAACATTCTTGATAGATTTTGAGATTGTTGATTGTTACTTTTTATTCACATGTATTAATAAATTTTTTTTTTCAAATAAAACTGAGAAATTTAGTTAAGAAAAATACTGTGCCAGCTGGATTGTTCATATTTTCTTCCAACATTGAAAAAAAAAAACGAAAACAAAACAATGTTGTAGAGTTGTTAGACTGGAAATTATTAGAGCCCTTTAAATGTTAGAGAACACATTTAAATTGATTTGACCTTTATTACCAAAAGCAACATTAACTACTTGCGTAGACACTCTGGTACAAATTGCAACTAACTTCTTTTTCCCAATTAAACTGCATGACAGCAGTATAAACCAAAACGTAGGAGCATTTTATGATACTGAGTACTCGGAGACTGAAAGCAGCTGGACTACAATAACTTAAATCACATGAATGGGTTTCAGTGTTTCTTCTTCGGGTTTTCTTTAAATTAAATAATTTCAATAAGTTAAATTTACTGCACAGTCATGAATCTTGTGTTGTAACAGCTTATTCCTCTGAAACACATAAAACCAGATCGAGTCATAAATACAGAATGCCCCACTTCCATCACATGTGAAGAAGTGTGCCTTTAATGTAAGAGGAAGAGGATGTCAGCTGTGTTTTGTTTTGTCTTAAATCTCTAAAGACAACTTTTTAAACAAAATACTATCACTACAAATTGATATAGTGCATGCTTAAAGACGGGATAAAGTTGTTGGAAAATAAAATCAATTAGCAGTGTCAAGCATTTGTTTCAGATTAGCTTTTAACAGCCTGACGGTAAACAGAACCAGATGATCCGGTTGTTACTGCGAGTATTGTTAAATGCCTTTGTAGACTTTGTGGGAACTCCTTGATGCTTCCATCTGAGGGGCTGTCAGCGCTCAGTGGAGGAATGAATTCAGAAGTCAGGGTGGTTGTCTCATCAGTGCCACAAAAAATAAAGGAGAGCTTTTCAGATAGTGACGGGCCTCTTCATCACACCCTATGTGGTGGTGATTTCTCTGTCTTACTCATGTTTCTCCTCCTTGCATATTAATGCCGTAGTCACTAAAGTCTTTCAGCTCAAGGAACGTATGACACACACAGAGTCTGCAGCGCTCCCACATAAAGCGAAGATGAGCCTATTCTTGGTCGCTCTTATCTTCACCGCTCTGTCTGGATGAGGCGGAGGAGGGCAGCGGACGATTTCTGGAGACGTGTCTGCAGATCCTATCAACAATACAGCCCCTGTGCACATGTCTCTGAGGAACGTCTGTCAAGCACGAAGACCCAACTGCTGTAATGCGTAATGGGTTGGAGCCTTTATTGGAGCTGAGTCTTTATTTCTAATCAACATTATTTATCTGCTAAACAGTAAAATTATCTGCATATACATATGGACATATATATTGAGTTTTGCAGACGTTTGTGTAAATTGGAAGAAAAAAACAACCATAAGCCTTTTGTGGCATCCACGCTCCCAGAATAATGCTGTTTTTTGACAGTTCGTTTTAAATGTTTTTCTGTTAAATGCTGAAGATAAATTATAGGATTAACTGGCTTTTTCTGGGATTTTCTGGTGTCTACTGGAACGTTAATGTTTTTTTTCATTTTTTTTTTTTTTTTTTTTTTTTTTTTTTTTTTTTTTGGGGGGTTTTTTTTTCTGTGAATATTATGGTGATGTGTATATAAATCAAAAGAGGTCTCTCTTGTAAATGAGATCTCGGATCTCATTGAGATAACCTGTACAAATAAAGGCCAAGTCAGAAAAAAAGTAGAATGGTTGTTTCCAGCTATTTAATTGTCTGTCTTCCATTCCTGCTGTGAGAATAATGGAAGCTTTTTTCTGTTTGCTTTTTCAAAGTCTGCTGTTACGGGATGTTTTCTGTTAAATCATTGACAACAACTCCTCTCTGCTGGTGCACATCAGTTTGTGGGGCTTGTTTTAATTATTAGTGTTTTGATGTTTTTGTACAGCATGTCTCTACATTTTTTCTACGCTTTCTTAAGTTTAAATAATTACGGCAAACGGTGGTCATGTCACTTTCTGGTACCCCATTTGACAGGGGGGTCAATATTTGTATTTTACACTTTTTCAGTTACAGTTATTGCCGGCGTTGCTCAGAGTTGCAGCAAACCAATTCTTTTATGTGTTAAAAGAATTGTATTTGGAGCCTACTAGCCTCCAAATACATATGTATTATTTATTCAGATTTGTATCAACTTACTAAGAGTTAGTAAAAGGAACAGCAGCCTGCACTTGGTGAGCATTAACCTAAACTCATATTTTCTTTGAACTGTGTTCCCTTAACATTTTGGGTACTTCTTACTGGCTTAGTGTTATATTTTGAGGTGCTTATTGTACAGCCCAATTATATTATTTTAAATGTACTTTATAAGTAAAACTGATTTAATAAATCTGCACAGAGGGCAAAGAACAAAATATTTGGATTGATTCATAAATGCTTAAGCCTACAGGTTGATGTAGTTGACATTGATGTCTTTTGTCAGACAGTGGGGTCATATAGATGCCAAATTCGATATTTTATGCCTGAAATTTCCACTTAAAGCAATGTTGTCTTTCCTAGTTTTATGACACACTAAAAGGCTGCAAATGTGACTGAATTTGACTGCTGTCAAACTCTGAGTCATCTTGAAAACCCACACTAGAAAAACTCTGCAATCAGACTATAATCTGATTTCTCTGAATGTCTATTCATATTATATTCACCAGTGTGAGTTTGTTTAAACAGTGTTAAAAGATGACTTTCTATCTTTGAGTTTTTTTCACCTGCATATTCTTGTTTAGGGCTGTGCAGAGCCTTGAGGCGATCCAGCATGCACTGGCAGGGGAACAAAAATCTTATATTCTAGTCGAACAGAAAGACAAACTGATTTTCTATTCATTTTCAATTCAATTGTAGTGTTGAGTGATTGTAAAAAGTAAGAATTTGAAGCATTAGGCGTTTCTACCTAAGAGCTGAAAACTTAAAAAGGAAGTGTAGCTACACTTCCTGTTTTTCCATGATCTTTTGTTACGGCCGTTTATGACCATGTTGTCGCTTTGTAAAGGAGGCTTAAGAAGTGATACTCAAGAAGACAAAAACATTGAATCAGTAAATAGTATCACAAATGCCGTCAATGAGGAAGAATTAGGTTTTGGTAGTCAAAGTGGTAATAGGAGCCACTTTGAAGAGTCAATGCAGACTTGCATTACTTCAAAATGCAAGACGATTTGAAAAGGATTATGAATTACAAAATAAGTATGAGCTGAGTTAAAATTAACGGGGTATTGTCACTGAAAATGAGCCAGCAGCTGTCTGGTAACACAATAAAACCATGTGAGAACTTGACAGGGAGGAATCCATACGATGAGGACTTGGCAGAGTGAAATGTAGACGCAGCAGGGATGGGCAGGGCCCAGCTAAATCGCCTGAAAGAAAAACATGTATAAACAAGACGTTTTGGGATTGTGAGCAAACAAATCTGAGCTTTAATGCTGCTGAGTAACAGGTAAGTCAGTGCGGATTTAGGGTGTCAGAGTGAGGATTTTCAGCCTTTTATTGAACAGCTCGCCTTTTTTCTCTCGTTTTTTTTGTACGAGCGTTGCAAGTCAAAAATTGAACCAGAGCGCTTCTTGGACACGCAAGTGTTTAGCTGTGGTTGGACCTGGTGTCCCGGCTCGGGAACACGGAGTTTAATTCTCAGAGGCCTGAGTAACTTGTGGAATTCAGATCTGCAGGAGATAAATAAGCAGCAGTGGCGCCACCAAGGGGGGACCAAAGAGGGCAGGGAGCACTCCTACAGGTTTACTGGACAACCTCCAACTCCGGCAACGCTGTCGTATAGAAATATATTTATTAGAAATTAGCAGCGATCGTTCTAGCAGCATGATGGCTTTCTGGGTGAGCACCATATTACTTTTACCGCCTTGCACATGTAAACACACAACCACATAACATAAAACTCATTTTGTAAATGATGTAACATTAGAAACACTACAAAATACTTTTTGATTCTATTTTAATTGGGATAAATTTTCAATAACAGGTGGTCAAAAAGAGTTAATGCTGTATAAAAACATAGATTTCAAAAAAGCCTTTTAATTTGTTGATGCACAACCTACAAATCAGATGCAAACGTTAGCGTTACCAACCACCGGACTAAACATGCGGATAAGCCGTAGCCAAGTTGTTCAGGTGAAACTGAAAGAAAACCTTTTTTTTTAGTTTCTATCCCATGGCTCCCCCAGCTACAATAAATTTGAACATTGCATTTTGTTATTATTATTATTATTATTATTACTATTACTGTTTTATGTATCTTATTTTTTGGAATGAGCAAACTTAAGATTCTAAAATCAAAACAGCTCATGTTGTTATAAACTTAATTACAACCCCGCCCCCCCCAATAAAATACGAGTCATTGTGTTGTTTAAAAAAAAAAAAAAATCATAAGGAGAATCAAGATGTTTTCAATGAAATCTATATTTTCACCGTAGTATCATGGCTACTAAAATAAAATGAAATAAAAACTACTGAAATAATGCAATAATTTTTTTTTTTTTTATCCTCTGTGCCATCCCAAGATTTTAAGCTGCTCACAACTGACCATTAAATTCAAAATTTCTATAAGCGCCCCTGGAAAGCAGGCTGCTTCTAAACTATGAAGGCTAATTCTGCTTTCCCAGGTTTCTCTTATGCGCGTCGGGAGTTCACTTTGACCAGAACCCAATTTACTCCCACACCAACATGCGCCAATGAACTGCTCTCCCTCTCCCTCCCTCTCTCTCAGCATCGAGTTTGCAGTTAAATAAACTGTAAATTTTAAAGCAGGCCAGAAAAATAGTTCCTTAAAAGCTCCCTTCGCGTCTGCACGAGCATGCTCCGAGTAAATAGCAGGTGAAGTGTCACTCCTGCATTTGAGATGTGTGCAGCCATGAGACGGAACTTGACACTGCAGGCGCACGGAGCGCGGAGATCAGGTTAGAAACATGCACCGCAACAGAACATCTCCAAATCGCATTCCGCATACTGAAATCTAATCCGAGGACATCAGGATGTGTGACATAATCCTCAAGACATCTGAAAACTTCGCTCCTCCAAACAAGGCTCCAGGGGTGGCTTGGAGAGAAATGCGGACCTCTGTTACTCACTGTTTGCGCTCGCATGGGTCTATAAAAGAGGGGGCGGACACCAACTACCCCCCCAAACGTCAGAGCGCATTGAACTATAAATCTTTCCAAACAGCCCCTCTGCGCCTGGCGCGGTGCTGTGCGCAGACATCTGCCTTGCTTTAGTCCAATATGAGGACGACGCGTGTGGAGACCTCTGCGTAAACACAGAGTGACTTGGAGGAAGTGGAAAACATTTATCTGAATATCTGTTGTTTACTATGGCGAGATTGGTGGGAAATACCGGAGATTCTGGACACAGTACAATTGAGCTGTTTTACCAAGAGGCAGATGAGCGGTAACAACGCACCTCTGGGGCTTTTCTAGTTTGTTGGACACTCTGATGTCTTCATTGGACTCCTTTCGATCGGAGATGGTGGAGCTCTCTCGGATTTCCAGAGTGGAAACGTAGCATCCAATTAATCAGCGACTGCAACTGTACTCCGTGAGGCGCAGAGGCACTTTGGTCCGCCGTCTTCAGAGACGCATGGTTTATTCAGTGCACTGGGTCGGAATACGGAGAACAAATCTGGCACAACAGAGCGACCTTTTCCTTCTGTACTTGGACTAATATTGGTTTAAGGGAATTCTCCTTTTGGAGATTCTGACATGATTTACGCAGCTAAGTCAGCTGGGGACACTCCAGGAGTTGCGCTTTCTGTTTGGATTTTACTATAAACTACCAAGAAAATATTAGGTCTGCATGGGCCATATGTAAGGTAAGTGAATCTCTGTAATCGCTCTTAGTCACAGGGAGTCTAAATCAAGCAAAATAAGGTTAATTTTTGTGTGTTTATTCTTTAAAATGGCAAATTAAATATGGAATTACGCATTTAGACACGTCGTCTAGGTTTAGTATTTATCCATACGTAGCTGTTTAGGTTTTCAGCAGACTCAACATGCCATTAGACAGAGTCACGTAAGCTCCGCGGGTCGCCATCTGGCTCACACCATTATTTAGGCTATCACTGCCAAAACGCTTAGGTGCGTGCTTTAACCAGCCGTATTTGTGCGCGTTTGTTTTCTTGTTTGTGAGGCGCACCCTTTGCGCATCATCTGACACCAGATGAGAGAAAACGTATTTCATCCAAAACTCCAAATGTTTGGGCGTAAGTAATCTGGGGTATTTTTGACAGAATATCACACTGATATGAATAAACTGTTAGAATTAAAACAATGAAACTACCTGAGTAATTTGCATATATTTTATGGAGGTAGATGTGAATCAGGCTACTCCCTTGTAATAATAATAATAATAATAATAATAATAATAATAAAAACTATTATAGGTATATAATTAATAAAGAAATTTTGCTCATGTGGTTTGTCCTTGCATGTCAAAAATAAACAAAAATAAAAATTGTGGTGAAGGTATAAAAATTAAACTTTAAGGTCATTCATTAATTACAAACAAGTCTCCAAGTGAAGCAGCTAAATTTGACAGAAAGTCTCACTTTAGCCTCTTCAGTGTTACTGAACTACATGAGAGATAAAATATTCCTCAAAGTTAGCAACACAAATTGCAAAGAAGTTTGACTCGGTAGCACTAGCTGAAGCAGGACACAAATGTTTTAAATCTATTCTAATAAAATGGCATAACCACGAACCACTGCTAATAATGCTACTCATTGGCAACTGTAGCCTTAGAGTACAGATGGTCAGTTAGCTAAGAAAATATTACTTTAGCTTTAGAGCTAGAGCTAAACCAGAAGAGCAAATTTTCTGAAGCAAAAGGATCCCAATGAGCAACATTTTTCCTGAAAGCGACAGCAGCTCTCTCGCTAAATAATGTTAAAACATGGTTGAAAAGCGAACTGTGAAAAGGCGTACATGTTAAAACATCTGTAGATGTCTAAACGTTGTCAAAAAGTTGTTTGAGATAATCAAGTAGCTGTAACTAAGCACTGCTACAATCAGTCCCTGCTAAATATATTAATTTATAAAACAACCTATGTTAAAACAAGCCTGATTGTCAAAATTGTCACAAAAATGGAAAATTGTCTGAAAATGGGCCAAAGATTGCAATTGCCTGATTTAGCTTTAGTCCTCTGCTGAACTCTGAAAATCAGAATAAAGTTGACTGAAACAATATTTTCATTTAAAGTGTAATTAAAATGTAAAGGAAGAATTGTTACTCCTCTCCCTCCCCCACCAGTAGGGAATGTGAGCTGGGTTTAGACTGTTGTGAAACAGGTTTGCTTTACTCTACTCATAATGTGTTGTTGCAATAGTAATTCTTCTTCCCCCCCCCCCTACCCAAGAAAAGTAGATGGCATTGGAATCTAAACATCTGACTTCACATTTAAAAATGAGTATCCTTGATTAGAATTCAGTGACAAATGACTAAAATTTAATACCTTCCAAAATTATTTTTTGTAGTGTAGATAGGTCTCCATCTGCTGTTGTACAACTTCATCGATAGACTTTTATGTTCAGAGCGTTCACAAAACAAATCGGAGTAAAACCTTGTTGACATGTTGGCACGGTTATCAGTATAGTATGAGTTGTGGTAACGTCTAGTCACTGTATCGTTTCATGTGCTTGATTCGGAAAGCGTCGGTTGGCTTTCTGGGAGAAAGTAGACGTCTTTTCTAATTTGCTTGGCCTCAAAGTATAAATAGGGTAGCGCGTACCAAAGTTCTGAAATCTGTCAACTTTATTCATGAGCATCTTTAAAACAGCGAGACTGACCCAAGTTTATTTTGCAGCTTTCATCATAGGAACTGAGTCTAAGATGAAGTTATGGGATGTTCTGGCCACGTGTTTCTTGCTCCTGACCTCTGTCGCTACACGGCCTCTCTACCAAAACACTCAGCAAGCCAAGAGGACTCGCTTCCCCAGCAGCTACCGTGATTCTGGGTCTCTGTCTGTGGAAGAGGAAGAGCCACTGTTCCAGCGTGAAGAGCACAAGCTTCAGGAGATCTCCATGGAAGATCAGTGTAAGACATCTGATCAGATATATCAGTGTGAGACGTGTAGTAACAACAGTTCTCTTTGAGCAGGGTCCGTCACGCACGTTCACTTCCCAGCCTTGGAGAAGTCAATTAAGCACAAGGGGGAATAACTGATTTTTCCTCTTTTGTGGAACAAACATCTCCTGACATTATAAAGAAAGCAGACACACCATCCTGTTTGCTTAAGCAGTCAGGAAGGAACATGTGCAATAAGTAAGATAAATAACATCGACTGTCTAAATGCACATAAATACTGCTAAGTTACTTTTTAAATACTAAATAATGTGGTGCATCTTGAAAAACACCCCGTGAAGCGATTCCCGCTGCACGAATAATCCAACTCACAGGTTATCAGATGGAGGTCTTAATTTGTGTTTTATTGCTGCTTTTGTGTTACATCATCGTGTTGTCTAAACAAACCGGCTGGATGCAAAAGACTTTGAACAGCTCCAATCCTCAGCAGACTTCACTTTTCACATCCCCCTGTCTCCGCGTGTTTACATTCACCCCAATGCCTCTCTGTGCCTCAGACACCCGTGACATTTACCCATCTGCCAAAACTCAGAAATCATGGCAGGTTTCAGAGGAGGCGCTGTGAACCAGGTCACAGGAGGTTTTTTTCAAGGTGCAAAGGCTCGTCTGAAGCACTGAATAAGCGCCCTGTGTTTATATTCGTTCCGACAGAGACGGTGGGCAGGAATGTATTCTGTTTGGATCAGTGTGACACTGTATCATCCTCACTTTGGAGTAATCACAGCTAACAACTAGATAAGGCATGGAACATTTGGGGCATGTGTTTGTCTTTGCCACTTCATATTGTGTTTGGAGCGCGGTGACATCACTGATCTGCAGCGTATCCCTAGACGATGAAGTCTTCAGGAGCAGTGTAAACAGAGCGGCCATGCGGGGAGAGGGGATAGGTCGCTCGGTTTATGCTTAATGTCAAATAAAAACACGGTTTGCTGTTAAATTTTGTGACTGGAATGCGCAGGCTTCCGCTTTTAAGGAGATTCATGCCAAAACGGGGTTCTTACGCAGTCTGGAAAAAGTTTTTTTTATTTTTTTATTTCCACGTCTGGAGTAATATGAAAAAAATATATATTAGAAAATGCAATTTTGGTTATATATACAGACTTTATTCCCTACTATTCCATCTATCCATCCACCCTGCAGGATCCATGAAGTCTGACCTCTTTATCTGACATTAATTCATGGTGAACCTTTTTTTTATTTGAGAGAATAGGACTGATATTTCTAGAAACGTGCACTGGAGTTTCAAAATTAATAATGTTTAAATGACAAAAGCCTTATTTTACATTTCTGCCTCGTTTGTGTTTATTTTAGACACCAGCATGAGTCTCCACGATTGATCGAGCAACGTAATAGCAGAGTTTGATTCAGCTCATTAGGTGTCGCAGTATAATCTGTCAGCAGGTGCACTCTGTAGCCACCACGTCTTTCAGCTGACACACAATACAAGGCGCCTAAATCAAAGGATAGGTGTGTCTAAACAGATTGGCCCCATAGTTCACCTGATACACGAAGGGCAGCCCAATCAGCTGTAGCGCTCGGGCAGATCAGATAGCCAAGGTAAAGAAGAAGAGATAGAGGACACTGCAGAGTAGACGCTACGCTAACCACAACACCACCTGCCAGATATCTCACCCCGCCGGCTGTGACTCCTTGATGCACGTACAACAGGTTAACACACATCTGAGCGCAGAGGCGTTGCCCCCGTTACGCAGACATGCTCAGGTAGTATAATTAGCATCTGACTAATTTACAACCAAGTTCACTGCTCCCATACCTGTGCCAGTTCACGTAACTTTTTAACGAGATCAACATGGGATCCAGGAGGGTCCAAATTTTTCACTCAGTCTTCGATATATTTTTTTTTTTTTTTGCTCAGAGCAGATGCTGCAGCGATGTACAGCAGCATATTTTCAATTGTTTCATCCGAATAACTCAAAGCATATGACTTCCCTTTCTTACGGCCTCTCAAGTCTGCGCGTATTATAATGACACCCATCAGACATTAAAACGCATTTGTGACTTGTTTGTGCTCGACTGCATTGAACCTGGCAGTTCCTGTGAGAAAGCTCACAAATTCTGCCTGAAAGGTCAAACTCTGCGGGGAGTTAAGAGAAGACCTGGGTGCGTTTTTAGCTCTAGGAAGGAAGTGCCAGCAAACAAAGTTGGTACACTGATTTTTCTTTAAAACCTCCCAAGATGAAATGAAACTACGATAGGAATACAGAACAGAATTAACTTTTTTTAGATAAGTAAAATTATCACCAGTGCTAATGGGATTTTGAATTACAAATGGCTAAAATGCAACATCATTGACATATTTTGAATTTAAAACCTTACTTGTGGCCTCACAATGCTGTTGATGAGAAATCTGGATACTTTCCAGCAGGGTAACAACACTAAACAAACAGCATGAGCATGTAATGGCTTACATCAACGCATGTTAATGTTTTGCAACGACGAGTTACGAAATCCAGAGGAAAATCTATGGCAAAAGCTTAAAACTGACAATCGCTGATGTTCTCCATTAATTCTGACTGAGCTTGAGATTTTTCCCACCCCAAAAAAGTGAGAAAAACAAAAAAATTTCCAAACAGCTTGAATCTATAATTTCAGCCAAGACACGCAAGACACTTGTCATTAGTTAAAAAAAAAAAACAACAACAAAAAAAACAAAACAGAGAGAGCCATGTCTCAATTACGCACTACTTTGTGTTGGTCTATCACATAAAATCTCAATGAAAGCTTGTGGCTGTAATGTTTCGAAACGCCCTGTGGATTTCACATTGTATTTCACAAAAATCTGAAAACCTCTTAGAACACGTCTACAACAAATAGTGAGCCTATTCGGTTGACATAGTCAACAAACATCAGATGGTGTGCTGGAACATTTGGTACCTGAACTTTAGTTATAGATCCTCTGGGGCCTTTTGATCATGGGGTTGCACTTGCCTTCCACAGATGCCAGGAGACCTCATATGTGAGGTTTGGAAGCTGATTAAACACCCTGGACACTTTCAGGCATTCTTTGAGTAAATCCTGATCATTTTAAGCAAAATCCATGGCTTTCCTGCACGTTTTTATCGAGCACTCCTGTTTCCTTGAGGGATGGGGGTGTTGTCAGCAAGATGTTTACATAGGTGGGAAGTCAAAATGCAGGTTTTGCCAGTTGGTGGTTAAAGTGCTGAACTTTGGTGCAATGACTCATTGCTTTTTGTAGCTTCATAAACACCAAGAATAATTAAACAGCAGGAACAGAATAAACAACTGAAGCCAACAAAAACTTTTGTAGCGCTGACATTTTAATTAGCGATTTAAAGCTCGAGCTTTCTCAAAGAGCGAGTTGGGAATGACCAAAATATTAATCAGAAAACAGAATAAAGCCGCAAAAGGACGAACTGAACGTTACTAAGTAGAAAACTCAACACTGAAAGTGGTAAAGAGTGTGCATTTGCAATTTCTTTTGACGTGAAAATAATTTGTAATCTTATTCGCAAAATTACAAGCGATAAATTGAAATCTGGCTCTAGGATGATCACGGCTCAGTGTTGATGTGGCATGACTCTGTTCCCTTACTAAAATATGCTGAAAGTCCCCTTAGGCAAGAGACTGAAACTACTATTGCTCCTGATGTGCTCATTGTAGTGTGAATGGAAGTGCAAAGCGCAGCATTTGTATAACACACTGTAAGGGGGTGGTGAATGAGAACAGGAACCCTGATAAAAAGAAAAAAGCAAAAAAAAAAAAAGCACTGTTTCAGTGAAATAACAGTTAAACTGTTATTTCATAATCATAGAAATTTCAATAGGAGCTGCCATCACCAGGCATGCTTGTTCATCCTTGTGAAGATCTTTGAACAAATCGCTTCACCCATTACCCAGTTCAGACCCACATTTCTTACCTATAAATTGATATTTTAGCCCCCGCCCTGCTTCCTACTGATATCGGTAAAGAAACTGTAACTATTATAAATCCGTTCATTTTTCAAGGTAATTTGAGTACGTTGTTTCTAAAAACTGCACCATATTTTTATGTTGTGATCTTGTTGTTACCGTACAATATATTGTCTTTAATTTTTTTTAAATTTATTTCTTCATTTATTATCCTTGTGTGAACCTACATCCCTTGATGCTCCTGTTGCACCTGAATTTCCCCATTGTGGGACAAAAAAGGACATTTCTATTCTGTTCCATTCTGCTATTTATTTATTTAACAAATTTGGAGATGACTAATATAAAATAAAAATATAAAGTAATAAAATTATATAAAAATGTGTAACTTTTACATAAGACTTTAACATAGTTGTAGATTATTTTCTGTATCTTTTGCATCATTGGTAAGTCCATCTAGTACCTGAAAAAGTTGCAAATAAAAATGATCTGAAAGACTTGGCAACCCTAGGATTAAGGTCAGAGTCTACATCAAGTAGATGAGTTGATTGTATTGTTTATTATTATTATTATTATTATTATTATTATTATTATTATTATTATTATGTTGATGTCTTGGTTGGAGGCCTTGTCTGCAGTAATTTGGCCCTTGCTCTAGTTTTTCGCGGTGAGGAAAGAACTAAGTCAAAAGTTTACGTTCCATCGATCTTCTATGATCATGAGGTATGAATCTTGACTGAAACAATGACATTCTGGATACAAATGGCTGACCAGTGGTTCCTGTGGTGACTGGATGGGGTGTGATGCTCTGTTAATGGGGGGGCTTGAAGTAGAGCCACATTGAAAGGAATCAGTTAAGGTGGTTGGAGTAAGCGATTAGGATGAACCAGAACCAAACGGGGATTATTTTGGTTTACACACAATGAGTCCGAATGTCGCTGAGGAAATGGATGTGCAAGTTTCCCTTCTGAAACTGTCACTTCTGTGACCAGATCAGACGGACGAATAGACAAAAACTAAAGCTAAAATGCTAAAATGCTCAGTTCAGAAGGAGCAAAATGAGCCGCGGCCTACTTGGCTACAAACGAGTTTCTGAAAGAATGCTCTGAGAAAATATAGCTGCATCATATTAAAGTTTTTGCAATAAGAATAGCATATCAGTAAAGTCCACATGTGTGTAAAAGCAGGTGCCCCAATACTTTTCCAGAACGCTGCTGCTCGCGTTCTCACTAAATCAAGGAAGATGGAGCACATAACACCAGTCTTAAAGTCCCTACTCTGGCTCCCTGTAGCTCAAAGAATAGACTTTAAAATACTGTTGTTAGTTTATAAATCACTGAACGGTTTAGCACCACAATACATTAAAAATCTGTTATTGCTGTACCAACCGTCTAGACAACTCAGATCTTCTGGTTCTGGTCTGCTCTGCATCCCCAGAACCAGAACCAAACGAGGAGAAACAGCATTCAGTTTCTATGCACCACAAATCTGGAACAAACTTCCAGAAAACTGTAAAACAGCTGAAACACTGGGTGCCTTTAAATCTCAACTTAAAACCCACCTGTTTAGAGTTGCTTATGGCTAAATAAGGGTTTTGATGTTTTTAATGTTTTTATTTTTACTTTTCATCTAGTTATTAACTTCTTTTTATTTCTCTTTCACAATGTCTACGGTTTTTATTGTTTTAATCTTTTTCAAAATGTCTTTCTCTTTCTCACTGTTTAATCAATGTCACATGCTGTTTTTATTTTAATTATGTAAAGCACTTTGAAATGCCTTGCTGCTGAAATGTGCTATACAAATAAAGTTTGATATTGATTGATTGATTGATTGATTGATTGATTTTGGATATATAGTAAATTCACTTTAAAAACAGAAGATGTGTAATTGCGATTTATAAACTAATCTCCTTCTTCCGTACCTCACAGATGACATAGCAGCTCCCTATCCAGACCAGTTTGAGGACGTGATGGATTTTATCGAGGCTACCATCGGCAGACTCCGAAGGTCATCGGAAACTAGCGGGAACGCCGCAGGACGACGGGAGCAGAGACAGAGAGGAGCAGCAAACACAAAAGTCACGAGAGAAGAGAGGAGAGGGCATGGGGGGAAGAAGAAGGGTAGAGGCCGAGGAGGAGGCCGAGGAGGCAAGGGAGGCGGAGCGGAGAGAGAAAAGGACAGGATATCTGTACAGAGTCGTGGTTGCTTACTAAAGGAGGTCCATCTCAATGTGACGGATTTGGGGCTAGGGTACCAGACCAAGGAGGAGCTGATCTTCCGGTACTGTAGTGGGCCCTGCATTGAGGCGGAGACCAACTACGACAAGATCCTGAACAACCTCACACACAACAAAAAGCTGGACAAGGACACACCCTCACGCACCTGCTGTCGACCGATCGCCTTCGACGACGATCTGTCTTTTTTGGACGACGACGTGGTGTATCACACTCTGAAAAAGCACTCGGCCCGGAAGTGTGCCTGCGTCTGAGGAAGTCACGACGAAATCCCGCAGCGGACTTTGGATCATCTCAGCAGATGCTGCGCACGGAGGGACTGCAGTCAGACGTGTGCTCTGGAGGGCAGGGTGTGTAGTCTCTTATTTTTGTCAGCTGATATCAAGACGGGTCAAAGTGGATTACAGCGAGAGCTCGTGAGAGACAATGGAACAGCCGCTAAAGAAACAAACTCACATATAATCCTCGAGATTGTGCGCAGAGGTACCAGTTTACAGCAGATTAAATACTGTTACACTTACAGAATGCTGTCAAAACAGAAGGTGAAGAAAAACTGATCTTGCAAGGAGGATTTAATTTCCCAGGAATTCAGTTTTTCCTTAGCTGGCTGTCTCCAGATGAGTGCAGAGAGTTGAGGGACCTCTCTCAGTTGTAGTCTAAATCACCTCCCCTGTATAGTCTTGATGTTGACATTCAGAGCCAAGGAAAACACACCAAGGTGCAGAAAAGACTGGTGGAATGCATCTGCATAAGAAAAGCAATCAACATACAGCAATCATATATAAGAGGTTTGTGTAAGAGGTATATTTATTGAGATGGAATTAACTTATTGTTATTTATTTCAATCCATATTATGAAAGAAAAAGCTGTTTTTTTCTTCTTCTTCTATTTATTAAATTGTTTCATTTGTTCTGGACAGTGCCAAAGTAGAGAGTTTTCCCATGCAAAATATTTCAGGATTTGCTCAAAACTGCTAAGCTTTCCCAGACATCTTGGAAAAGCTTTTTGTTTGTTTGTTTGTTTGTTTGTTTTTTTGCTTTGTCATTTAAATTCCAGCTATATTTAACCATCCAAATGGTGGTTATTCAACATAAAGGCAACATGCAGAGACAGAGGAGGGGACCAGTAGATGAGTTATGGTAGAAACGATTGGTTGATTTTTAGCATTTCGAGACAGCGGTGTAGTTTCCATCGTTTTTCACTTAATGTGACCGCTCTTTGACATGGGAAACATTGTCTCTCTCCTCACATACCTCGACTTCTACATTAAAATCATCCATTCTTTATACTCTGTTTCTATAGAGACACATCATAAACAACACTCTTTTGGTATGAATGTTGTTACTGCAGGAACAAGGCTCAAAGTTTTCTATTTCTTAGTATCAGTGAGTTGACTGAAGCAAAAAAAAAAAAAACTCGAAAGGAAACAATGTTAACTCGTGGGCTGCGAGAGTAGATGGCTAAACCTCAGCGAGCTGCGGTCAGTTCACGACTTTGTTATTTCACAACTTTTGCAATTGAAATCGAGTCCTACAAGATTGAATTCAGATCCGGAACGTCGCTGAGTCACAATTTGCATGCTGTAGCAACATGTTTACTGAAGGAGTTTTTATGGTATGTTTGTGTGACTTATTTAATTGGATGAAAATCATCAAAGGTGCAAATTAAATGATTGTCATTAAGTTTTATAAGCTGTTGAAAACTTTGAATTTCCCCACATTAAGTCCCAGCTTCCAGGCACTTTTCAGTTACTTTCGCAACCTTCTGGAACCCATGAAACACATAATTAAAACAGCATTCTGCAATTCAACCTGCTAAGTGGCACCAATGGACGTGAAGCGTTTTCTTTTCTAGGTTTATATAACAAAACAACAGATCTAATCAAGTTGAATTGTGCTATTAGGCTGTTCCGATCTATCTGGATGAGAGGTGTTCAAGTTATGGCCCCGGGGACATTTGCAGTACATGAACACAAATCAAGAGACGTACGACGCCGATGCAGATAAGCTCTTAAATATAATAATAAATATAATATATGACAAGAAGATAAATAAATTGGAAAATGCAACCTATGATATAAGGATTGTGCCTTTTCCCATGTCTATTTTTTCCCCCTGTCATTTAAATTCCATAATAAATACAACCATCAATTAAATTCCATTCATAGTATTAGTGCATCGTTGTATGTGGATTAACTAAAAACCACAACACCTTTTGGATCAAATGAGATGACATTATGGAAACCGGGGGAGCCGTTTCCACGAGGAGCTTTAAAACATCCATGCCGATTTGCCGATCAGCAAAGGTTATCCTAAACCTCAGGCTGCCTGTGCGTTGGGCCTAAGCGGTGGCTGATGAGCTTCAGTCTCCGTTAGTGTGCCCGCGTTTCTGTCCGCGCCCTAACTGGCAGCTCTTATTCCCTCAAAGGGAACTTGAAAGTGATCCTCTGATGTGAGTCTTAACTGCGTATCCCCTCCGGCAAAGACAATTTAAGGAAGACCTAGCTACTGTAGCGGCTGTTGTCAAGCAGTTGCTGTAAGTGTCAGAAGACTAGACGTTCGGACAATAGAGTGTGTTTTGGAAAAATCTGGCGTGAGGACAATGGGTCTGCTCTGCATGCTCTCTGCACGTAGCAACTTGTAAAGAAATAATTTCTCCAACTAAAACCACGACGTATATGAAGGAAAGGAGCTGCTCCCCCCTTTAAGGGGAGGGCGGTCATTATAAGTGGAACAAAGAGAGCCCTCGTGTAGGTCTTGATGTTAGCACGGATTAGGGACCAAGGTATCTGTGCCCACCCAGCAGCAAGCAGGCCAGCTTTACTGTGTAATCCCCCTTGCACAGAACAAATCCACTGCATCAGGCTGAATTTAGGCCAAGCACTAAACACAAATAATGATAAAAACAAAAGAAAATCCTGACTTTTATCACCTCACACAGTTGAATCGTCCTTCTGATAACACTTCCTGCCTCTCATCTTCTGTACAGTTCACCTGACTGTCCGCTGGCAAACGTCTTCTTTGTTAAATGCGAAGGAATCTGCAATGTTAGCATCAGAAGTTTTTTTGTTTTCACTCTGTTCGCATCTATGTATATGTGTTGGGGGGCGGGGGGAGAATCCTGTCTTGTCTCACTTGTTTTGTGTTACAGAACCAAAGCTCTCTGCAAACTTTATTTTTGTACAATATTCATTTTATAACTTTTTACAGAAATAAACTTGTTTCTATTAAATAAAAAATAAGGCCTCCTGGTATTGCAATGACCCAACGGTGGTGGTAATCCTACATCCACTCACTTTGTGAACGAATGTCTCTAATATTTTTGGCTGGAGAAGTTTCTTTTTGCGGGATTAAATCTCAACACGATTCTGAGAAATTCTGGCAGGATTTAATCTGGTTGGGGTTTCAGAATCAGATCTGAATTTTATGCACACTATTTGATGGTGAAATGTTAATAGTAGCTAGCATTCTACATCCAGCTTTGATGGGGGCTTGGTGTAACTATCCTGCTGGAAGACCCAAATGTATTGAGATGTCAACCATCTAACTCAAACAGTCTTCCTCAGACATGAATGGTCAGCGTGTACTAAAACAGACATCAGCCTTAGGAACCACTAAATTTGCTGCAGTCCACATCCAATGCCTTTGAAGTAAAGTTTTATGGCCAAAATGAGATAAAAACTCAGCTATTCTGACAAATTGTTTGCATGGAGAAAGCTAAGACAAAGGTTTGAAGCCAAAACATATTTCATCAACTGTCAAGCCAGATGGTGGCAGTCAATGAAGTATCAAAGGAAGACCATGCCTTTAAATCCTTAAACTCCATCTCCAGTCAAGAGCAACATTTTTAAACTTGGACGCCGTTGAAAGGATAACGCACACCGACGTTAAGCATCTGTAATCATCCTGATATAACTGTATTTTAAATGGATTATGGCTAAAGCAATCGATTTTAGCTATTCCACCCTGCAAAAATAAAGATTTACACCCATAATTAGTGCATGCAAACTTATGGAAGTTAAACAGTCTTTTCTGCTGTCATTGTCAACACAAACATGACATAAAACTGAGTAAAAGAAAATGTTGGTTTAGCCGTACATGTAGGCGACCGTTTGAAAGGTGGCCTTCACAACGGGGCACTGACTTTCTCCTCTGGATTCTTGAACGAGAGCCCGGGGTCGTGCGATAAACAAAAGCGTGTGGTAAAGAGCCACTGAGTTGTAAATCAGCGAACAGGAGAATCTTTCCACTGCGGCGGAAAGATATGACAAAGCCGATGGCAGAAAGGGCTGACACACACGCAAGACGGCCATGGAACAGCGAGGTCACCCAACTAATGAAACGCAGGAGCTGTTTTTGTGAAAACACAATTGTGTCAGAGGCCCATAATTGTGGCGATTTCAAAGTTTTCCGATTTAATTTGGCAGGCTGCTCGAATAAGCTTACATGTTTAAAATTCATCGTCTTGCTCCTTTCCCTTCCGTTGCTTCCAGATCACCAAACCAGTAGTGAGATGGGAGGAATTTGAAGGTAATAATTACTCACAAACATTTTGTGTTACAGTTGTATTAAAAATGGATTAAAGCTTTATTTATTATGTTTTTCCTGAATATCTGACTAAGCTCCTTTGACAGCCTTTAAAGACTCAAGTGTTCTTGGGTAGTTCTCTGCATACCTGTTTGTGGTGTTCATTCAATCTCCTCTTATCCTCCCACTAAGTCAGACTGGGTGGGCAGCGTTGATGGAGGGCCAATTTAATGTCCTTCCCGAATTACATTTGGAGCGCAGGTGATCCACTAAGAGGCTTTCATAGATCGCCGCTCCTTTTCCTTTTGTTTTCTTCTTTCCTCTGGTTAACCGGGTAAAACCACATTGAGACCCAGATCTCATCTGCAACACACAACAACCTCGTCACACAAATGCAACCACATGTACAAGCTTAAAACAAATTACGAAACAGCTTCAAAAGCAATGACACACGACATGATGCCGCCACCGCCATGCGTTGATGGTAGCAGGCATGTGATAAGCACATATGACTCTTGCCGTTTGGGCCAAAAGGTTCTGTTCTGGTTTCCAGACTGAAATCAGATCAGTCTGAGATTTCATGACAATTCATGCACCGCTGGTCCTGTCCTGCAATAGGACACTGAGATGTTTTTTTCTTTTTTTTCAGCATAACAAGTTTATCAAAGGTATTCTCTTCAATGCTGTGTGGCCCATCAAGGCCTGCAAGTCGTACCCTATTTAAATTTTGAGTCGGTTTACATGGTGTGGAGAAAACAGGAGATAATTGAAGGTTTTGCAGTTAACTAAAAAAACCCTGCCCAAAAAAAAACAAAAGAAAAGCACAGCTTTAAACATGTCAAGGCTGAAAAAGAAAACACAACATTCCCACATAAAACGGGATGAGTGATAGCGTTCTCTAGCAGCTGCAAATGTCCTCGACTGGATTCTGATCAGATTTATTTTTTAAACTTTCCAGAAAACTTCAAAAAAAAAATATATATATATATAGTGTTTTGACTGCAACCACAAGGCTTATACACATTTCTAAACAGCCAACAAAAGGTCTACTCAGATTCACTCAGGTCTACTTTTTGTAGTTCTTCAGGAAGCCTGCAGATAACACTAGCATAACATTTCTGCCAACCCCCCCCCCCGAAACATTCTTTGTAATTTGAGTGAATTGAGCCTTTAATAGATGTGTTTAAATCTCTACCTTCAGGCAAGTGTTTCCACTCCACACTTAGCTTCTCAATTTCACAGGCACCGCTGTTGTATCACATGATTTCAGTGCAGCCAGCCATCTCCCTTCACTTACTCCTGCTGCTTTCTAAACGTGACAGAAGCCTGGAACCGTGATCCGACTCTGCAGGCTTCTTTTCAGAAAATGACGCACTTGAATGCTTTAGTACTTTCATATTTATTCTGGTCAAATCTTTGTCTCTGATTAATTTTACGATGTTTGCAGGGACAAAGACATTTGAACGGTTCTCGTTATTTCCACTGGCAAGAAGGTATGGGTTTTTGGTTTCTGGGCTCGTAAGTCGCCAATTAGAAACATCAGTAACATGAAGGATCGACATGCAAGACTTTAGCAGCTTCGAAAAAGGATAAAAATATACGAAACATGCATACAATCCTCTTTGAAAGAAAATCGTAACTCCTATCCTGTTGCTCACGTTTCTCAATCGAGTCTCGTTTCAACATAGAGTGTCATTTTGTGCAGAAGTATCAAGACCCTGTGAGCTTTCCTGGATGTTTTCACTTTCCAACAAGAAACTTTAATGGGTTTCACCTCAATCTGAAATGTGGAATATACATTTGCATTAAAGACCCCCTGAGTCAGAATATTTCGAAACTACCTCTCTTCACAATTACAGCTGCAGACTTTTTGGGTTTGACTCTTCCAGCTTTGTACATCTAGAGACTGAAAGTTTTGCCTATATTCTTCTAGTCAGAACAACTGAATCTCGGTCAGAGAGCATCTAAGAACATCGATTTTAGATTTAGTCGTGGACTTTGACTAAGCCATTCTAATCCAGTAACGTTCTTTGATCTACATAAGCCATTTCTTTGCAGCCCCGGCTGTACGTTTGGTGTTGCTGCGCCGCTGGAAGGTGAGCCCGTCATACGCTCAAACGGATTTCCTCCCAGGACTCCCCTCTTTATCAAATCTAAAAAGCTTTCCTTTCTCAGCAGAAGGAAAGTTTTCCTGCAGCATGATGCTGCCACCATCAGGTTTCACAGTGGGGATGTTCAGAGAGACGGGCCACGCGGTGCTTTTGCACGAAGACCAACGGGTTCAATTCTATTCTTACTTATTCGAGAGGAAATTCTTTCCTGCTCGCGCCGTCCCTGTATGGTTTGTGGCAAGTTTTAAACTTTACTACTGTTCTCTTTTAATTTCTTTATTACCTCGCTGCTTCTCTTTTTTTAAAATCAGTTTTACTACACAGTCGTGTCTAGCGAGGGTTAGAGTTGTACAACTATTTGGTCCATCAGTTGCAGATAACGGACTGAACACTGCTGCACAAAATGTTCGGAGCATGAGAAGTTCCTGCTTTAAACCCCTCCACCATTTTCTCCCCGATCCGTCTGCTGTGTTCCTTGGTCTTCACGATGCGATTTGTTCTCTGAAATAATAACCGAGTCCTTTGCAAAACAGCCGCAGTTACACAGAATACAAACGGATGCCACACTTTCCGACTAATAATTTGTGAGAAAAAAAAAAAATTAAACCATGGAAATGTACAACCGCGCACCGTTAAGAGCTCGATTATTATGTAAAAACAGAAGGAAACTGGTGATTTTAACACGACAAAATGTGACAAAGCTCTGCGAGGCCCAGCGTGCTGCAAATAAAAACTCTGACCGATGCGTGGTAAGCAGAGGCTGCATTCCAAGGAGATGTATAATATGCCGAACCCAAAAGTGGCTTTCATTATTTCTGTTTTTTGTGGGTTTCTCCGTCACTAAGTATCACAGGCATGTTTCATTTAACATCATCCAAAAGAAACATTTCCACGTTCAAAAGTCGGATATGAGAAAAAGCTGAAGGTACGACGGAGGGAAAACATCCTTTGAGGTGACAACAAATTCTGTGTTGGACCTCAATGAGATGCTCACAATTCTTGGCTGAACTTAGTTTGTTGTAAAATTAAAACGTTTAACCTCAAAAAGTGTTTACTTTGTGAATTAAAATCGCCTGGAAAAAATATCAGAGCCAAGGTTGGGATCAAGAGCATAACTTCCGAGAGGTAACACCCACAGCCCTCCACCCACTGCGCAACCACATCTTAACAATAGCTGAACTTTTAAATAAAAAATTAAGCACCCCTCATTTGCCAGTTTTATACCGCCCCTCCTTTGTCCAGAATCATTTAATAGAAGCAATGCATAGCGTGTAAAAGCCCTTCAATGCAGTAAGTAAAAACAGCAGGACTGGCTGCGCTACGTATCTTCAGGTTTGAGCTTGTGCCTCACAGGAAAGGCATTCCTTTGATCAGCAGGTAAGACGACAGATCAGACTCAGCTTCAGTTTGGATGAAATACAACTCTCTGACAAGAGGATATAAATTCCTTTATTTAAATTTTGAGTCGGTTTACATGGTGTGGAGAAAACGGGAGATAATTGAAGGTTTTGCAGTTAACTAAAAAAAAACCCTGCCCAAAAAAACAAAAGAAAAGCACAGCTTTAAAAATGTCAAGGCTGAAAAAGAAAACACAATATTCCCACATAAAACTGGCTGAAATTTTACTACGTCTCCGCAATTTGCTCTGTGCAAACTCTTCTTCGTGGTGATCGGCACCGCGCCACAAGAATCTGGAGCTGATTTACGAGGCATTAGTAAACTCTGGAGGCGTGGGGCGTGAGGACAAAAGAAATTACAAAAATACCGTCCACACAATCAAAACAGACATAAAAAGTGAAGTGGTTCATGTGTAGCAGTGAGAGGAACATAAAACTGTACCATGGCGTGATCGGATTTATGCACTTCCTTTTTTTTGTTCACCGAAGGCAGAAGGGAAGGAAAGGGAGGGGATTGAGATTCATTGGAGGGCAGAGGCATTATGCTGCAGGAATTTAATTGATGCTCTTGAGTGCTTTGGGCAATTCTTTGCGTTTCTGGCCTGACCAACGTCTTTATCAGCTAATCTCATATAAAAAAAAAAAAAAAAAAAAAAAAGTCACTCAGATTTTGCGTTTCTTCCACTCCGGCTCTTTGTCAGCCTCCTCATCCTCCTCTGACTCTTCTGCGAACACGGGCTCCGGCTGGGTCCTGCAGGGATTCACAAAGACGAGCGATGATTTAACTGTCACTTTTATTTCATTTCTATTCATACGGCTTCGGAGCAAACACAATGAAGTGCAGAACAAAGAAGCCATCCAGCTGTGAAACAATGAATTAAGTCAGATGCTGGAGTGTCAGAGTGTCAGACCAATGACACACCAAATACGGCTTAATGAGCTTCAGGCTAAGAAGTTATAATGAGAAGAATGCTGCACAGAAACACATTTCTCCAGGCTTTTCTCCAAACGTTCCCAGATGGATGGATGGATGGATAAACAGATGGAGCGACAGCAAGAGAGATGGATGGACAAATTAATGGATGGATGGATGAAGAGACAGTACCAGAAGAATGGGTGAATGGACAAAAAAAATGGATAGCTGTATGACAAGTAGATGGACAGATGGATGTATGGATGCACTGAATATATATGTGTATACATTAATGGACAGAAGATTGGACGAATGTTACACTAATGATTGACTGAGAGGTAAAACGCTGAAGAATCGTAAATTTACTGTTCGTAAGCCGGGGCGATCCAGTACGGGTTCTCCGACGCCTCCTTGGCGTGGCGCAGGATGGCCTCTCGCGGGTTACTGTCGTCCGTTTTATCCAAAGCGATGTTCTTCACGATGAACGAAGACAGCGTGCCCCCGTGCGCTGCCACTCTGCCTCCTCGACCTGTGAGGGACATGGATTAGTGGATTAGAGACTTCCTTCGTGTTGCACGTTCTTAGAAAGCAGTGGGGGGGAGAAAGAAAATCAACAAATCCCGACTGTGGGTTAAGCTCGGGCGTGATCAGCGAGGAGACGTTGACCTTACTTTGAGGTCTGGTTGCGGATCATGTTATCGGCTATAATCTGCGACATTGAACAGACACCGATATCATCTTGCATCATAGATCTGCATACGGCAGATGTGTTGGTCACAGTGTTGGAACATCAGATGTAAAAGTCATTTTGAACAACAGTTTATATACTTCTCACATATCAAATGGTTGTAAAATTTAATCTGTTTGATGAATTTGACTTCACCTCCTTCTTTCCAGACCAGGCAGAGTTTAAATCTGGACCAACATACAGCATGCAGGGAGTTCCTGCTGCTGCGGCCCAAGCTGTGTTGTTTGGGGATCGAGAGGCACATCCATCCTTTGCTTGTGAGCTTGGAGCCAACCACCAAACATTACCTTGCACTTATGCGAAGTCAGTTCACGCACAAGATAAACATTATAAGGAAAGTCTATAATCTGAGAGCCACAAGTCACCCATCAAGAAGTCACTCTCCTTTTCATAGAACTCACCTATTTTTGAATTTTGGCTCCTTCTCTAAACCGTAGTGACTCATGTGTTGTACTTATACAGAAACGTGTGCAGTGATATTCCCTGTACCAACTTCGGATACTAAAAATGTGTAAACCATGCAGCCGGGTATGGTTTTTCTTAAAAAAAAATAAAACAAAACCCTCCCGCGGTCTTAAGAGATGGATGGGGTCATCTAGACCCGTGAGTTCTTTAGTCTGTGCGCGGTCCGGACAGGTCGCGCTGACCCAGCGTGTGCTTTTACGAGTATTTTTTTTTCCCGGAAACCAACGGTTTGACGGGACAACGCCCCCACCACCCCTTCCCCATGACGTCTGTCGCGCTCCTCCTGAGCGTCGCGCTAAGACCGCGGGAAGGTTAATACACAGCCGTAACGGAACGAAGACAAAACAGGATGCAGTAACAGAAAACAAAGAAAAAAAACTTGTTTAATCATAAAAACCTGGAATGATAAATAAAGAACAACTAATCCTTCTTGTGGCATCGGTTTCATAAAACATGGTTAACAAGACTGTTTTTCCTTTTTTACAAGACTGCTTAAGCTTAGTGTGGTTTGTGGGAAACAAATACACTTGGATTTTCACTAGGTTATTGCAACATCTGCTGAATTCCCCTTTTTATTTATTTATTTATTTTTTGTTATTTTTCAATGTGTTAAAATAAAGCTGAAATAAGCCATTATCAACCCTTATGCCCCCAAAAAGGATGAATCTTCTTTGGGCTTTTTGCGGTTGAGTCCAGTTTGTTCAGAGCCAAACTGGAGTCACCTTCGCCAAGTTTAGTTTATAGTTTGTTCGATCTGAAACACACAGATACACTCGTAATAATAAAGGCCGTTAGTCAATCAACACTCCAAGTACGATCACAGAAATTCAAAACAACGTTCGTTACAAATAAGTCATTTCCACTCGTCGCAGCGTTAGTGTAACAAGTATTTACTGAATACACAAGATCAACAATTAAACCCAGACAAGAAAAGTAAAAAAAAAAAGAAACAAAAACCCGAAAAACAAGAGACAAAAACAAAAAACAAAAAGAAAAAAAAAACAGTAAGATTAAAAAGTACGTAAATCGCATCATGAAACTTTCAATCAGATTTTAAATATCCAAGTTCCTTTATTGCTATTTATCACTTTGTTTTAAGTTTTAAGAAACACAAACTTTTTAATGTAATATTTATATATATATTTTTTTGTTTTAAGTTAAATTTCTAAAAATACTTTCTAAATTAATCTGGACGTTTTCTGGTCATGACCAGTAGGTAGGCGACTCCAACTTAGAACCCGCTGGATTAGTTATGCATAAATTAGCTCATCTTATTTTATTGTTGGACTATTTTTGTTTGTGCCTGATATGTAAGCATTTACAGCTCACGAGTTCCCAAAGCTGCGGTCAAAACAGAGAAACTGCACAGCATAACTCGGCAGCAGTGAGCCTGGAGACGAGAGAAATGTCGTCTGTGGTTTGTTGGGAGTTTTTAAAAATTAGCATTTTTACATTTCAATACAACAATTATGGTTTTCCTGCATTATTTTCGCTGCAAGAGTTAGCCATATCTGGCAAATGGCCAGGATGCTTGAGAGGCCAGTTGCCAGGCCACATGGGCTGGACTGTGTTACACCAACTGGAGCCTCACACATCTGCCTAAGACAAACAGATCATCTGTCCAGTTACAAACTTGATATTTCATACGCTTGAGAGCAGCTGCAAAATGAAGCTGCACTTCACTGTTTTCAGCTGACATGTTTTTTTTTTTTTATTTTAATATATATATATATATATATATATATATATATGTATATATACATATATATATAATATGTTACCTGGTCCAGATACAGGCGGCTCGGGTTTGTGGGATTTCTTCGGGTCCAGTCTGTCCTTCTCCAGCTGTTTCCTTGTGCTCCGCTGTCGGGCCTCTCGGAACATGGGCAGAGCGTGAGCTGGAGAGAGTAAACAAACAAATGTGAGTCCGGGCGGCTAACAGTCACATGGCCCCAGCGGACAAAACCACAAGAACCAATCGTAACTCTTAAATCTTCAGCCGCCTCCTGGTGTAATTTACGGCAACATTTTCAGGAGGCAAGCCACTCCGTTTGACCTTAGGCGTTTCTGAACGGCGCCAAAACAAAGGCTTCCCATCCAGGAGCGCGTGGGTGACCCGTGTGCGCGATTAGGTGTGAGTGAGTGCACTCCGAGTAGGTTCGGCGACGCTATCTGAGCGCGTGTTTCAGGAAGGGTGTATGCTCTGCTCTCATCCTCGGGGGTTACAAGGAGACACTTTAGTGAAGAGCTAGGATAAAGTGATTTTCCATTCAGGAGCTTCTGTCGCCGCTCACTGTTAATTCTTCGCCATGCTACATTAAGCAAAAAGGTTACTGTTAACAGATTCCCTCGCTTTTCTCAATGGGCCGTCACTTGCTTCCTGTCCCGTCTAATTTTCCAGTGCCAAGGCATCAAGTGCGTCACTCGCCACTCGGAGCAGCGAAATGCTCGGCTGCTTTACACCGCCGTTGGCACGACGATGAGCTCACATGACGCGTCTGAAAAGGCTGAAGCAGACCAAAAGGTAAATGTTGTCCGGGGTCGGAGGAGGTGGGAGGCACGCACAAAAGAGATGACAGCCTCATGTGCCGGTGTTACGACTGCGAGAGGGGAGTGCGTGCGGCGAAACCGGCAGACGATCACGCCGGCAAGGGCGAGAGAGGAGGTCATTCCTCTCATGATTCCTGCGTGACAGGAAAGTACACGGCGGTCGCGTGGCTATCGATTCAATAATCCACGCCCAAATCCATCAGCTAATGGAGAGGGGTGAACGTCCAGAACAAGCTGCCGCTCCATCCGAAAAGCCCCGCGGGCGTCAGATGGAGTTCGTCTGAATATCCGAGTGCGGGAGGCAGCGCTAGAGCCGGCCTGACGAGAAACAGGCTGTGCTTGTCAAATCTTCGAAAAAGGTTTCTGGGATTATTTATATTTACAGTAGCCAAATCGTAGGCAGACCACAGTGCTCAGTCGCAACAAGGGCTTTAAAAGATGAACTTTAATCTGACCACCGTGCAAGACGGATTGAGAGAGAGAAGCATGGGACGTTGTTGCTGAGAGGCATGTGTGAAAACAAAGCCCAGTGTTTCCTAATTTCGTCCCGTAAAAACACGGAAGAACTTACGCGTGATGATGTAATCCTGCGTTAGCGTCTCGGCGTGTTTCTCTTTCCGCTTGCTCTTTACCACACACAGCTTGGCACCTCTGGAGGAAAACAAAAAAAAGATTGTGAGCACAATGGCTGAGCGGCGATTTGCAGCATATTGAACAGTAGATGCATTTTTCTAAACCGAATCTTATTGTACCATTTAAACATGGAGATCGATTAAAACACTAAAAAGATTGAAATACTGGGGTTAAATGTCGTGTTCTTACACTGTCGGAGAAATCCAGAGTACAGTTAAAAGTCTTTTTTTTTTTCTTTTTAAATATCGGACACAATCAATCAAGCTTCTTTTTTAATTACTCAATCAACTCTTTTCATTGGTTTCTGCAGATTAATACTTAGGAATCCCTGCATACCGTTTTATTTTTATTAGCATTATTTTAATAGTAACAACTAAAACAACAAATAAGCAAACTTTTGAAGTATGTTTGTTGCTAATGGAGGTTCGCCTGAACATACCTGTGACTTTTAACTGGATCGTAGTACACCTTAGCCAGTCCGTTCCCAGTACCCACCATGATCTGGTTCAGTTTGGGATGCCACAGGCAGCGAACAACACTCTGCATCAAACACACACACAAAATTATTTACATCAGTTCAATTTTTATTCTATGTTTTTTTTTTTTAAAGTATTTAAGAAGGATGTAAAATGGAAGACCGCGTCATTCTTTTGGTTTCTGAAAGGCTCGTGTTCCCCCTACTTAGACAACAGAAGGTAACAATCGTATTTTATTCCCCGCAGTAGTGAAAGTGTGCAGCCCAGGTACAGTGAGGAGAAGTCCCAGTGTGCTCTGCTGCTCTAGTTGACTATATTTGGTTGGTGGGATGAGGGCTGGATCTCGCCGTCTGCGTGCGACAGATGGCCTGGTGCCAATAGGCGAATGTGACCACATTCATCCAGAGACGGGCGCGTGCAACTCTCTCTGTGTGTTTGTTTGAGAGAGCGGCATAGAGAGGGAGCGACATAAGAACAGCTGCTTGACAGCGATGGAGATCTTCAGCTCATTCTGATGTGAGCTGCAGCGCATCTGAAAAAAAAAAAAAACTCCAGAAGCGCCTCATTTTTCCCCACTCACTTAAAATGTCCCTGTGATCTGACTGGGGGGGCATCTAAAGGAGTTTTGTGGGCCGGGGGGCTGGGTAAGACCAAGCGTACAGTGAAAGCTGCTTAACGTCCAGCTGTTCAGCTTCCCATCAGGACGCCAGAGGAGCGATCGTAGATGCAAAATAAAGCATGCCCGCACAATCAAAGCAGCACAGACATTTGACCAGGAAAAACTACATTTCTGGTTCACTTCTTTCCCCTAATTTAGCATTTGGGGAACTCGTACCGTGCATTACAGGTGATTGTTTCTTATTTGGTGGAACCGGTAATCGACATACGCTGATTAAATCTTTTTATTTCACAGGAATACTGTGATTTAAAGAGAAGTTGTTGTAATGTTATGGTTGATCACTTTACATCAACGCCATCATGTCAGGAGGTCACAGTGTCGTTTAACTCTGCAGCCAGATGAAGGTTAATCTGCTGGACCAGATCAGCAAGAACGACCCAGAAAAGGCTTTTAAATGAAATGAGCCTCATGGTTTCAATAAAATACCAGTAGCTTAAAATGACCTCAAGACGAACGCACACCCAGTAGTCTTTTCACATTTTGTCATGCGAAAATAAATTTGATTCTATTTCACTGGGATTTAGGAGATCAAACTCAAAGTAGTGCATCTTTATGAAGCGGCATGAAAATACAAGACACATGGTTCAACGTTAAATCTAAAAGTGTGGTATGGATTTGTTTTAATCCATACCACTCGTCCACTTTTATGGAAGAGTGGAAAAGGGGATGCCAAATAAAAACAATACAAGAAACAAAAGGAAGTCCCATTTAAAGTTAGATTTAAAAAAAAAAAAAAAAAAAGGTAGTAGACAAGAATGACGTGCAGAAGGATGTACTCTGCTTAGACGAAATCTAAATTCAGCAATACTGGAAGCCTATTACAGGTAGGAAAAGATTTGAAACAGCGACCAAAGTTTCCAGCAGTCAGACATTTTCCAGAAGGTCTGCAGCTACACAGGTGGACTTTGCTAATTCTGTGATTTCTGAAGAAGACTGGTTGAACAAGATTCAATTAAAGGGTGTGAGTACTTTTCAAATAAAAAGGAAAACTAAAACAAAAAGTAAAACAAAAAAAAAAAAATTAAATATTGAATTTTTCTTCCATCAAAGTTTGATGCTGTAAAACGATAACATATGGAAAAAGTTCAATGGGAATACAATATGATCCTCAATAAAAGTTTGTTGAAATGGTGTTATGGCATGTAAGTCAGCATTATGAGCTGAAATCCAGACATTCTGGGCGTGCTCCGGTGACGAGGTGTAATGGGTTATAAATTGGCCTGTAAAAAAAGCTGCGCCAACAGTGACAGTCGACTCATTGGAGCAACAGTGAGGAACAAAGTCCGAGGTCTGGTCGCAGGTGCATTCAAAGCATCCAGGTTAGCAGCGCAGGCAGATCAGCCTGTAGTAATCGTAAATCCCAGATATCCAGCCAGGTACCATAAACTCAAGTCCATCTGAGTTCACTGAACGGTCTCCACAGACCCAAACAAATCACTCTGTCAACGAGTTTCATAGAAGCAGAACTGCAACAGACCCAGCTGAGTGGAGCCCGCACCACATCTGTAAGCACAAAAACTAGCACAGACACACAGACACACAGACACACGCACACACGCACGCGCACGCGTAGCCAAGCCCTGCTCGGCCCGGCTTAATTGTTGGACTTCTTTCCAGAAATTCAGAGAAGCATGTTTATACTCCAGGAGTCCCTGTTTACACTTTGTGTTTGCAGAGTTGCATCATGGAAGAAGACACGTTTAATCAGTGTGCTCTCCAGCAGCAAGATTCAGACTTCTAAATTAAAATGCCAGAGGACTGAACAAAGATGGGTGATCTGCCACCCACTTTCACAACATATATATGCCAATTATGAAATAAAACCAGGCAGCAGTAATGAGACCCGGCAGCATGCTACAATCCTTGTTCAGCACTGGTCGGGAGGCCAATTTAAACCTGCAGGAGAAAGGAAAACCAAATGTTTACCATTTAAGCCCCACGCTGTGAGAGCTACTGTCCAAGAAGGCAGAAACAATGCTACTTGAACAACTGGCAACGTCTTTCTGTCTGCCTCACCCTTTTTATGCTCTTGGCGGAAATATAAGCTCACTCAGATGAAAGCCTCCCTTTATTTCTATAGAAACAATGGCGTACAGAGCATGTAGGGAAGAAGTAAAAGCTACAGTTAAGCAGGGCGGATCTACAACACTGTTGCTCATTTAAATCGACTTAATATTTCGCTGACTTTAAGGTTTGTGTGAGGATGAGCAGATTTTTGAAATCTCAATTTAAACGCTGCCTCTAGTGAGCAGGAATTTACCCTTACTCTCAAATTTCCAAAACATAAATATGAAACACATCAGTACTTTGTCTTTAACTGTACAAAACAGGTTGAGAGATGAAACAAGGTCTTAATAGTTCAGGTGTAAATAAAACCAATGGAATACAACAACGGCGTCCTGAAAAAAAATATTTGCATCAACTTAAGTGAAGTTTTAAATACTTTTGTCGTTAGTAAATAACAAATCAGCTGAATGTGAGTTTCATAAAGATAAAAGCAATAATTCAATGTTTTTTTTTTTTTAAATGAGGTTCTAGTAAAGTTAATATCTTAGCTGTTTTAGATAACTCACTCAGAAACTTTTAGTATAAATACTTAGTTGTTTTTTTTTATTATTATTATTCTTTTTAAATCGTTTACTGTTATATCGCACAACTAACCACAAATGCTTCCGGTGTTCTGTGGCACACTGGCTCTTCAGTCCCACAACGGCTCTTTATTTCCCATCTGAATAATAATCAGTGTAACCAATGGAAACCTAAAAGTGGTTTAAAAAGGTTCTTAAAATAATGCTCACATAAACCAGAGGACATTTTTAGGGAAGGGAGTTGTTTTACGATGCTTCGGGCTCCACAACCAATAAAACAAGATTGGTCCTAGATGAAGACAAGAATTTGTTAATTAGTAAATATTGGACTGCTTGTAACCTTTTAATAGAATCTCACATTAAACATGCTGACTTATCATTGTAAAATGACCATAATTTAAATTTAAGGGCTTCGTGAATTTTGATGAATAACCCAAAGCTATTGCAAGTCACTTGGCTTACAGGTTGCATACAATAGCTTAAGCAGTTGTTATATTTGTATGTTGTATCGCTTAAGCAAGTGAAAAATGTAACTGTCAATAATTTGATTTGTTTTTAGCTGTAGCGATTTAGACCAACGTGGCAAAACCTTCAAAGTGCTCCATTGAGATCCTTGTTGTCAAGCCAAACCTTGTTAAAGATACGCTTTGGCATGATGAAGAAGCTGGCAGTGGATCATTTAACAAAAAATGGTTTTGTTTTAGCTGGTTAAACATAAACATACGGTAAATTGCTTTTAGGAGCCAAATATTTTGGCGGGTTTGCTGGATGTATGGAGCTTAATTCCTATTGATTGCTACAGAGCGGTTTGCTGCACTGGTGTCTTGTTTTGCTAGTGAACAAATAAATATAATTTTGCGGGGCAGAAGTCAATAGAAAGTGAAGTTAATGATGAAACATCCTAATTTAAAATGGTGACTAAATGCCTTTTAAGACTGTGTGCAGTGAAAGTTGATTAATTAAGTAATAGGAAAACTAAAACTATGCATTAGATGTTTTTTTTTTATTTATTTAGTAAAACTAAACTCGTCTACACAGCGACAAATTCTTTACTTTATGATAAAACAGTCATTTAAGACTTTCTAAGGACTTTTTAAGACCCGGCCTGCAGAAATCCTGCACATCATCCGCTGTCTGCTCAGTGAGAGTCTGCAGGAGTTCATCACAACACGCACGTTAAGCAGAAGGAAAGACGTTTTTCATCAACTTTCAAGAGAAACCAAGCTGCAGCTTAGAGACCATTTCACACAGCCGGGCAGCAGAACAAGTGAAAGGGGCAATGGAAAAAAATCACTTCCAAATGTTTACCCTCCCCTCAGTAGAGTGAAAGGGAAGACAAACGTCCACAGAGTGATGCAAGGGAGCAGAGTTGTGGCGAGCTAAATACACTCTTTGACCCAAAGTGTGTCCTTTGTCTGGTGCTTCCCAGACTGAATCTGGGTGCAAACAGACTCTGTGAAGAACGTAAATCAACAACAGGGAATGCTTGGTCTCTGGATTTTCATGCGTATGGGATATGTGGTTTGTAAAGGAAAGAACTTTTTGTTTTTATTTTCTTTTACAAAGTCAAAATTATGACCAAGCAACAAAAAAAAAAGTTGCATCTTGAGCTCTGAACTTTGCGAAGGAGACAATTACAGAGCCCGAGATCATCAACACAGGAACTGAAAATACGCGCTTCATTTTGAGAAACAGTCACACAAACAATCCCGGAACGAGTCATCGCAAGACAGATTACTGCCTCGGCAAAGGCACTTCCTCTCCACCGTCTGTGTTGAAGTTTAAAGCTGCTATTTTTAGTATTTCTTTTTGGCCATCAGAAGAAATAACACGATATTTTCAGATAGCTGCACTGACAGAATCGTGCTACTATCACTGTTAAGTTTAAGCAGACTTGGAAGCTTACATTTAAACCTTGATCATTTTCACTTGTTTTGACATCCGAGCGCTAAAGTGCTGCATCAGAAGTTTGGCTTCGCATGGGTGTGCTTAGCATGGACAACATGCAAAGGTTTGTAGCATCCCAAATGACACCTTCAACTTGTTTATTTAATCCGTCTGAGTGTGTATTTCTTGCTCTGGCCCCGGAGGAGACAGTTACTGCTGAAGACATTAACGCAGTCAAACCGTGGTGTTATGGCTACAGAGAGATCAGACGCAGGATGCGACGGGACACATGTTTCTATAGTAGGCAGCAGCAGCAGCAGCAGCTCTGGACTGCAGTTTGACGTTCGACACCTATGGCTGGCTGACTCCATGAAACGCAATTCTCAAGCACGCCATTTGCTACCGTGTGTGGAACATGATGATTGTTACCGCAGATAATTGCATTTCTAACACACTCAGCACGTTTAAGAGCTTCACATCTTTCCTGCCAACAGTTTTGAGCAAAACGGTGGAATGAGATCCTTTCTCTCTTTATTTTATTCCCACAAAGTTCGCCTCTGGCTATTTTAAGATGTTCCTCCTTAGCCCAACGTTTTCCCCAAATGCTGCAAGACTTGCTTTTTATGTGAAAATGGAGGAAAATTTAATTTGTTACCAAAACACAACCAGATTGAGACACATAATTTTATAAAGGGAGATGCGTAGTTCCTACCACACAATGTTAAGACTGAAAGGGGGAAAAACTGTTTTTCCATTTTGAGCGGAATGACTCCTTTAAAATATGTTTTAGGCTTAAAGGACAATATTATCCAAAGCCAAAGAAAATCAAATATTTTGCCAAAAAATCCTGAACTTTCTACATTAATTTTGCACATTGACAAGAAAAACTTGGACATTCTCCAATAATGAAAAGTCAAAAAAGGATAATTTTTCATGATCAAAAGCAAAAATTCCCAATGATAGAAGTAGGATATCCCCTAAAATTTGGAAGACGACCTTTAAAATTATCAGGAAAATCTCAGAAGTTTTGGAAAATTATAAAATCAGACGTGCTTGGCAAGAAATGCCCAAAGTCCTCCATGGATGAAGTGGTACATTTCGGAGATGTTTTCAGAAATCTGGTGAAATCTCCTCAATACATAAAAACCTTAAACTCAATGAAATACTAATATTAACTCCACTTCTATTCATAGAAGTGGTCTTGGGTAAAATGTGAGTAAGCCAACTCCCTTAAATGTGAAGCAGGCCCACACATGGAGTGTCTGAGGAAACTTCTCTGCTGGGAAAACAGAGAAGTGAATCAGGATAACGGGATAAGCTTTTTTTTTTGACACAAGTGAATCTCCAGATGTGGCAAATAAGAAGATGGAGGATTCCTCAGAGGAACCCCAGTCTTCTGCTGTCTGTCCTTCTACTTCCTGCACAGTTTCAGTTACGTTTTGGCAAAATAAATATAAAAAAAAAAATCTAAGTTTACTTTTGACTGAGTAATATTTTTGAAGAACTGCAGCTGTTGCAGTGCAATTTTAGGTTATTCCACCCATCTCTAGTTACATCAGTAAGTGAAGAACAAATATGTTTTAAGCAAAAATTGCACCGCTTGTAGACAAATATCTAAAGCTTTTGTTAATAAGAGACTTCGTGTTCATACACAAGCTTGATTGTTCTAATATTATTCTTTATCTGCTGAGCCTACCGTGTAATTTGGAGGTCATGTTCACGTACAGTAAACGGTTTATATATATATATCACTGAAAATACTTTGCACTGTTCCAACATTCAAATGATCTACCAAAGATTTATGTCGGGAAATGTGACATTTTTTATGTATTTTACTTACTAGTTCTTTTGTTTGCTTTGTTTTATTTTTACAGATTACAACTGAGTCAGTTGAGTTAAACATATTTGTAACTATAACATTATATTTTTGTCTAATTACATTTTGCACAAATTAAATCAGATCATTCAATACTTGAGTAGTGTTTTTTTTTTTATTTACACATAGTTTAGTAATTCTTTGAATGTAAACTCTTGTACTTGTGTAAAAATACACTGGCGTAAAGCTACTCTTTTTAGCTCCCATGCCCACCTCTGTGCAGAAGTAGCTCTTCTGCTGCAAGGTAGTTGTCCAAATGTTATAAAATGGACTTTTGAAGGTAATAAAGTTTTTTGCAGTATATCAATATGACACAGTAATTATATGAGACATGCAACTTTTACACAACAACATGTTTCAAAGGTGCATTCCCCTTAGAAAAGAGCTTGGAGGTGGAACAATATCACAGTTTGTCCTCCAAAATCATGTACAAATAAGGCGGCTCTACAGAAAGTGTAAAAACTAAATAAGAACTTAAATTACCATCTAAATATTTATATTTGAAGTAGTATAAATACTCTCTGTCCCATTTTTCTGCAAACATTTCATACATATCCAGAGTTTTTAGTCCTCTGTTCACTTTAAAACACAAACATTCACTATGAATTTATGTGGGATATGTGTACAGTGGACATGGTTTACATAAGGTTTCAGCAGCGACCAGAAACTGGAAAGAAAGAACACAGAAGGAAGGGAGACAAAGAAAGAAACGGAGAAAAGACACAAAGAAGAGGTAGGAACAAATGGCAAGAAGAAGACACAAAGAAAATTAAGGAAAGATAATGAAAAGCAAAAAAAGCCCACAGAAAAAGGTAGGAAAGAAGCGGGGAAGCAAAGAGAAGCAGGGAATAGGAGAAAAAAAAGAAGGAAACTTAGGATCTACAAAAGGCATAAAGGAAGGAAAAAAGGTAATAAGAAAAGAAAGACAAATGAGAGGAAGAGAAGAGGAAATAGTGGTAGGGTACAAGGAGACAAAGACACAAATACATTCGTAGTAAGGGCACAAGGAAGAAAGAAAAGAAAAAAAGAGCGTGAGAAAGAAAAGTGAGGAAGAAAAAAAAGACAAAAGGAATAAAGTAATGAAGGAAAAAGGGAAGAACATAATAGAAGGGCAGAATCAAAGAAAGTATATGAAGAAGGACGACCAACAGAAAGGGCAACAAAAATAAAGATATACTTCCTTACTCATATTTTCATTATCTGTACTTATCTACACCTGGAAAATACTGAAAATTAAACTCCACACTGTGAAGGAAACCTGTTGGTATCTAAATGAAGTCAGCCACATTTGCAGCTAATAAAAGTATAGTCAAAGTTAATAATTAAAACAAGTGTTTCACTCATTCTCATTTGTAAAAGTCTTTACACAATTGCTGTGCTGAAAGCCTCCAGTGTGCTGCGGCAGAACTTACAGCGTTGGTGACCTCTATCTCATAGACCTTCTGAAAAGAAGCTCTGTCGAAGAAAACCAGCTTCCCATTTCCCTCCTCCTTCTTCACGGAGGTCCCTGTCACAACAAGCCTGTCATCGGGACTAAAACAGCAGTCAGTCCTGGAAGGGAAAGTCACACATACAAATATTTAGAATCTGCACACGATGCACTCATACCAAGAACTGAAAACAAGCAGTCTATAAAAGCGGAGATGACTCACATGGAGAAGTAGTTGGTCAGCCTGTTAGCTTCGTTTACGGGCTTCCTGAAGTTGCGTATGTCCCAGATCTTCAGCGTGTCGTCGCCTGAAGATGAAGGCAAACTTTACTTTGAGTTCTATATGTTATTATGGAAGTGGCACTTGTTTTCCTGAGTAAATAGTTATCGCTCATTTACATTACATAATCATGTTGAAGGAAGGACTCTTCCTTCCTCAGTTATTTTTGTTTATGTTTGTGTTAGCAACCTCTTAAAGAGATTACATACCAACAAAGCAAAGTCTTTTAGTGTTTATCCACCTCTTGTAAGATTTCCGTGTTTTGTTAGTGATGGGTCTTTGTTTATTTGCCTACTAAAGGAGGGAAAAGCACTTAATTTGCCTAAAATCCTTTGTTTTTATTAACTAAAGGTTGCATATTATGATGCCAATGGCTGTAGCTGGCCGGGGGCTCTGACAGCCGCGGCGTTTTCCATACCTCCACGGGAAGCGACAGTGACGCCATCGTATGAAAAGCAGAGGCAGGAGGTGTCTGATCCAGGAGTGTGGGCTTGCCGGCAGTGAAACTTTGTGTGAACCTAACGAAAAGTGGGGAAAAAAAAAAAAAAAAAAAGTAGTCACACATTGATTATTGCTCATTCAGGTGTGCTTTAAAAATAAAAAAATAAATAAAAAAATAGGTCAGTAATAATGTTTCAGACCCAGCTCCTCTGTAGCTGTGTGTAAAATGTGTTTTACGATCTCTTATTATAGGAAACAGCCTGGCCACTGATTTAATAGTGGATGTTTAAGTTTGTCACTACAGTAACAAAACGACCCGTTCGTTCTCAGCGTCTTCAAAGCAACATATGGTTCTCATCGCAGTCACGAACGCTAAACTAGCCCACCACAAGAAACCCAAGCAGGTTAACATCACAGGTTACATTTACCTTGGCAAACTGCAAGGCTGCAGCCTAACAGATGGTATTAGAAGGTTTTTTTTTTTTTTTTTTTTTACACGAAATTAAATTATGATGTTTTACAGAGAACAATTTACTGAGCAATAACTCACAGAAGACACATTTTGACGGTAACCGCAGGCCTGACCGCCATAATTCTTTTTGGGGTTTTGTTGTAAGAAGCATTTCTTAAACAAGTTTCTGTGTAACCAATGTTTTGTCATAAGTGTCGACCAACCTCCTAACTATAAGCAACCAAAGCTTACCATTTGTCAAATAAAGAGCATCTGGGTCTTTCGTAGCTGTAATTTACCTGAGATTAAGGGGGAAAAAAATGTTTTTATGTTTTCAGCCAACAACAGCCATTAGTTGTGTTTGTTTTTTTTTTTCCATTCATTGTTAAAAACAGACATTCACACATTTGTTATGTGCATCTGTGTTTTAAAAATAAACTGTGGTGACAAATTAGGACTCAAAGTGTAAATAAAAGGGGGGGAAAAGCACCAAAAACAACTGTAAACAAGCCGTTTCGTACCCATTTATTTAAATTGTTCAATTCTCCTGGTAGTTAACCATTTCTACAAATTATAGACAGTCATAAAAATAATTAAACCTTCTGTATAACGCAGACGTAACGTTGACTAATAAACTATGACATTTCGTCAAATCAAAGTAACTAAGCAATCTCTTGCAGGTAAATATGACTTATTAGGCTATAATAACCAAGCCATTTAAGATACAACCACTAAATTACAGAAAATTGTTCTAAACATGCCTCTGGCAAGTACAAATTGACATTCTGGTGCACAGTCGTACTCTCTCACAAGTAGATGATGCATTTTCCACTCATTTATTCGTACTTCCGTTTATCTGAGGAAGTAGGTGGTTCAGGAGGGAATTGCAGACATCTCTCTCTCTCTGGTGAAGCTGGAAGCTCATTCTAGTTGGCCAGGCAGGAAGAGAGACAGATTCTCTGCAGCGTAATTTTGGTCTGCTGGGGTTTTGTTTTAGTTGCCATTTCCAAGAAAACTTTTCCCTTTCTCCAACCCCCCCCCCCCCCCCTCTCCCCCCCCAACACTCACTGCCCACTGTCCTGGCTTCACCTGGCCCGAACTCGGGCCAAATTCCAGAGAATCGATCATTAGTAGACGACGGTGAAGCAACAAGCCCGGGAAGTGGGCCTTTCTAACGCTCAAACAAACATAACCTTGGTTTATACAGCCACATTGTCATTAATTCTAAGAGGAACGCAAATAAATCGGTGAAAAGCGAATTGCAGCACTGCAGGGTCTTTGACCAAAAAAGCAGCGGATAAGGAATTTGAAGTGAGCACACAGTGTGGAGGACAGATAAGGCAGCGAAATACAGAGGAAAAACTTGCAGGAGAGAGCGGAGGGCATGAGCTGAATGAGTGATGTGCCCTGATGATAACACAGAGAAAGGGGGCCATACTTCACCTCCGAAGCAAGTGAAGGGAAGTTATTAACTTGCTTGGGACAGATAACAGCGTTACCTTGGAGTGAAGATAACTTGGATTACACTTTCTTATGCTTGGTCTCCCCTGGGAATAATTTTCTGCTCCCCCATTATCAAGATTACTTCTGACTCGATGCTTTTCTTCTCCTTTATTGTCTTTAAATGTCTCCCCATCAAGTGTCTCTTTCTCTCTCTTTTTTTTTTTTTTTTTTTTTTTTTTTTTTGGGAAAAAATTAAATTTTTCCCAAAAAAAAAAGAAAAAAAGGCCGAAAACCCCATTTTTTATCCCCCC
>NW_015112955.1:230129-234248 GCF_001443285.1 Poecilia latipinna | reverse complement strand
CTCTCCTTTTTTTTGCTTTTGTTTCTTTAAAAAGCACCCCTACCAGTGTCCCTTTGTCTCCTTTTTTTTTTTTTTTTTTTTTTTTTTTTGCTGGACTAAAATTAACTTTGTCGCAAAATAAAAGTCAGAAGAGTCCGAAACCGCCATTTCTAATCCGTCAGGGGGACAATTTTAGACTTTAGAAGTAGCGGCTAAGGTGAAATGTTAGTACATGTGGCTGTGATGGCCTCCGTCCAATCTTAATCCTGACTGTATTTTAGCTACTCTGGGCAAATTCACAACAGGAACAAGGACCACGTCTCTGTAAGCCGCAGATGTGCCGATTAGAAATGTTGTTGCACTTGTCTCACCGTGGAAATGGGTCAATGAAGCAGATTCAGGTTGCCTTGTTTGGCCTGCAGTAAAACCAGAGAAAGCCTGGAATGATACCAAAAGCATACTCTGCGAGGGGGAGAGCGATGAGATGTGCTTTACGCAGAACACCAAAAACAACTGTCCAGATGTTTGTTTTTCATCATTTCTCCCTCTAAATGAACCTGCTCAAGCTGAACTCTTTACTAGAACCACAGTTTTCCCATGTAAGCTAAAAAAGAATGTTTGGGACTCTTGCTTGACTTCAGTTTAATCACCCCACACTGTTTTCCTTATTTCTGGTTTGAGAAACGACGTCAAACGCTGCCAGAAATTGTGCTGGTTTGTATGTTATGCAGAACAATAATTTCCAGCTGACATCCACACAAGTGCCTCGAAAAAGGATTCACACCCCTTGGACGTTTCATAAGGTTGAAGAACAAAAATAAGGTCTTTGCAATGACCCAAAAGAAAGAGATGTTGGCAGCATCACGCTGTGTTGTCCCTTTCCTCAACAGGTTATAGGAAGCTAATCAGAGTTGATAGGAAGCTGGATTAAGCTAAATTCAGGGTAATCCTGGGAGAAATTAGGTTACAAAAGAGTCGTGCATGAGGAGAAGGTTCATCTTGCAGTGAGACGTTTATCCAATTAATCTGTGGCAAGACTTGAAATCTGTTGTTCACAGATGCGCTACTTCCAACCTGACTGGCATAAGCTTTTGGTCGCCGATTGCGAAAAGCGGGTAGAGTCGCACCTCAAAAGTCTTGCGGCTGTGACTGAGGTGGTTCTAAAATGTATCTGGAGGCTGGACACAAATGCACACCGCACTTTTCAGAATCCTCTTTCTTGAACGTTTTGAAGAGTCGTTTTCCGTCCCCTCACACTACTTTCTGATGGTTAATCAAATAAAATCCCAACAAAATAGACGGACTTTTATGAAAAAGATCAGAGTGTGAACATTTTTACCTGATCCTCTACATGTATACGTTTGGGTTCTTCCTCTGCGTGCTGTGATAAGACTCTCCCACTGCAGCAACTCATCCAAACCACAGTGTCTGACTATTATTATACAGCTCTAAATCTCTGCTTTTTCCATATATTTACAACCGAACCCCTAAAAGACGTCGATTCCCTCAGTGCGGTCAGTTTACGTCTCACTCTCGACTTTGTTACTGTGTGGGGATCAAGCCGCTGAACCACAGTCCTCAACAGCTGTTCTGATCTTTCAAGGAAATCAGCGAGATGTGACAGCGAGGCTGTGTGTGCGTGTTTGGGAATCACACACACACACTGGAACGAGAGGCCAGATAGTCGAAAAACGTTTGCTGTGTTACTGGAACTTTCCACCATATCTCAGTAACGTTGTAAAGGAAAAGAACTGTTTGTAAAGTCTGAAAAGATTTCAAGCAGTTAAAATGTTCTCCTCTAATGCTATTGAATTACTAAACATGTTGTAAAAGTTAAATAGAGGAATGATTACAAAAATCGTACGAGCAATGTTGAATAACTTCTCTAAGCAATGTTCCATTTAATCAAAGTCTCTTTTAAGGCAAAATATTTTATTTTTTTTAATGTTGGGTTTTGTGACCAACCTATGAGTAAACAGAACCGTCTCGAGTGTTTTTGTTTTTATAGAAGGACTTGGTTTTCGTAAACTATCCCTGCTAAAAATGGAGCAATTCAAAACAACTCGGTTCAGAGGTTATCTACAAGTTTTAAAGTTTTAGCAGCAGAGTCCAGCCAGTTTCTCTAGACCGGCTGGACGCTGCTCTGCTCACTAAAAGCACTAAACCCAACTTCTAAAATGATACATTTTAGTTTAAGGTCACCTGACAAAGCACATAAAAGCCATCTCTGATAGTGATTTAAAACACGGTTCTGTGGAGATTGGAAAAGTTTGGAAGTTGCTTTTATTAATTTGTAAGTCTGGATGAGCTTTTAGGAGTGGATGGAAATTAAAGAAAATATTAATTTATTCCCTTTTAAAAAAAAAAAAAAAAAAAGAAAACATTTTGAAATAAAGTTTTTTTACTCATTGATTTAAATTTAAATCTCAGGATTAAAGTGATCTTTAATTTGAATGTTTCTCCTCAGTGGAAGTAATATTAAATTTTCTGAGTGGTTCAACCAGAGTCCAAACTTGAATCTGATAGATGATCTATGGAGGGAGTTGAAGATTAGGCTGATGGCACCCAAACTCAAAAATTCAGACTTCTTCACCAAAGACAAATTGTAAAAATATCAGCGACAAACTACAAAAACCTGGTCAGCAGGAAAAATAAAGGGTTTGATTGATGCACTGTGTAATAATAGCATTTTGTTTTATTAATTAAAACGTCCGTGTACCTTTCCATTCAGACATAAAGGCCTTGATTGAAAAATAAGATAACTGCATAATAAGATAAATTTGCCTCACTTAACTGCAAACTCATTCAAAAATAAAAGCATTTCTGTTGAGGAACACAAATATGTGAAAATGTAAGAATTATACACTAAATATTGCAGTTAAAAATGATCTTTTAACATTTGACATTTTTCAGTCACTAGCTAATCTTGAACGCTACGCAGGTTAGCAATGGGAAGCACGCACTCCCCCTTTTGCAGATTTCAAGGGAAAGTCAGCCGTGACACATGAAGAAAACACTTGCGCTGATCGATTTATTTCAGCCGTCTCGTTTGTGGTCCCACTTTGATGTCTGGAAACATGAAAGCACATCGCTGACATCATAGCATTCCTTAACTCTCTGCGGTAATGTTTTGGACAGAGGACAAGTCTCTCGTAGCGCTCGTAAGCCTGGCAACCTGAATGCGGCCTCGTAATTGTGGTCAGGGGGATGAACATGCAATTCCTCTCTGTGGCAGTCCACTGGAAGCGACCTATTTGACTCCCATCGCTGGATCAATCAGCTCATGCCACGGTTCGAGAACACAATGTGTCATCCCCAATAGCTTCTCCTCAGGCTGAGCCGCAGATCAAGGTCACGTATGTAATTGATCGTGACTGACCTGCCTGCATGTTCTGTGCATGAGTAATAGTAGCAATATAACAGGAGATAGGCCTCATTTGAGCGGAGGAGGGAGCAGCAATAAAAGCAATGGAAGGTCAACTCCTTTTTAGGGTTTCGGCCGAATTTGAGTCAGCAGCACAGGTTGCTGATTAGGGCAGAGGGCAACGCGCAAAATTCTCGAGCCATTCAAACGGGGCAGGCTCCAGTGGTCAGGAGAGAGACACGACTATTGTAAGCTGCTATGGGACACAGGGTAAATATTTAGCCTGGAGAAGGAGGGGTAATAAATTCTGAGAGCTTTAACCCGATCGCTTGAGGCACCCTGCTTTCTGCTGCACAGAGGTGGGACGATGGGTGGCTGGGGAAGAGGTGAGAGTCTCTGTAACACTGGGAAACACACAAAAAGAAAGAAAAACATGAAGCTACGCTCCGTGTGTCTTCTGATTATGAAGTTGGCTGTTGGAGCAATTATCATGTAGCCTACTTCCCATTTGACTTAATCTGGATAAGCCCTTCTTTCCAATCAAGCTGTTCCAACTCACTAACCACAGCTTGATTGTTACCGTCTCAATCCTCGCAGGATATAACAGAAGCTTCCAGCTTTGTTCACATGCTGTATGGGGTTCGACAAATGAGAAAATAGAACTTAGTCTAATGTCATCTGATAATTTTACTGCCACTATACTCAGTTTGCCATGTCCCTACTGTTCTTATCTTTATGTAATATAGCTTCTTCAATGGATTTTTTCTGCTAAAAAT
>NW_015112955.1:207040-225680 GCF_001443285.1 Poecilia latipinna | reverse complement strand
CTGACTTGATTCAAACCAACATATTAAAGATGTCTGTTGTTTATTTAGTCCCTGCCAGTCGTAAGCACTACCACCAGGTTTCAACAGTAGTGATTAAATGATCACTTGGCGGCTGTCTGGACAGCTTTTTATGTTTACTGGGTCAAAAAGACTTCTGCTGCTGGTTGTCGGTCTAAAGTTGTTCTTCCTTATATTTAATCTTACAGCAATCCCACAATATGATGCTAAGGAGAGTCATTTTAGGTGAAGTCATGAGGTAAAAGGCATTTGAGTTCAACTTACGAGAGTTACATCCAGTCCTTGGCAGTTGTAGTGTTAAAGGTATCTATTCCAAATTATTTATAGCTAGTGTTTGGTTGACCTGTGCTCTCTTTGGCCTATGACTGGGTGACCCTGAGCTTCACGACTCTGTACCCACAGCTACAGCGAAGCCACTAACCCACTCCTGCGATCTACGACGCGTTGCGGCGGCTGGAATGTGCTTCAACACTCACGCTCATATTTCTGTCCCAGATCTGGATGGTGCCGTCTTGGCAACCTGCTGCGATGAGCTTCCCGTCGCGGCTGTAGGTGCAACAGGTGGGGACGACCTTCTTCCCCTGCTGGGAGCGAGGTTTGAACACCGACTTGTGCTGCTTCTCTGACTTCACGTCCCAAGTGCGCACAGTGCTGAGAACGGGAGATGGATGTTATACTTCAAAACACATTTGTTCATTAATGACACACCAGGACTTTTGGTTGATATATGATGGCTCATTTTGCTCGAATGAGCAATGTGAGCCATTAGAGAAGAGGAAAAAAAAAATTAAGCTTTTTATTATTGCACAAATACGTGACTTGATTCTAAAAAATGACAATATACAAACTTTTCCAAATTAAATACAGTTAAACAAATTGAACAGACAACAGTATAAATGTTTGGGATTTACACAACACTAGAAAACTACTATCTAAATACTCATTTTGTGGTCAAGAATAAATTGTTTTAGAGCAAAAGCTAGAGTTGTTCCAAAACTTCTCAAAGGAGAACATTTCAATTTCACATCACGTTTACAAGCCAATCTAAGAATAAATCTAAACAGATATTTTGTGACCGTATAGAGACAGCACATGCCAGAATTACTTGGTAAAGGCCCGTAAAAACCTTACAAGTGATTTTCTTTGCTTTTGTAGTTGCATAATCTCACAACAAACAAAAATATTTAATACGGTATGACACAGAAGTCCCATTAGTCACTCTTCAAAATAGGAAAGACAACAGAACCTGTAATTCAAGTTAGGCAATCTCGATAAGTCCGCAAGAAATTAGCTGCTTATAAGAGGGAGTCCGGAAATTTACAGAAATGTAACCCTTTGCATTTTTAAAGTAAAAAAAAAAAAACACGTGTACAGCACATACATGTTTGCTCAACCTCTCATGCTGCCACACTGAACTCTCACAGCAGGCCGGAGTACATCTAAATGTGTCTGCGACCTGCTGCTCACCTTAGTGAACATCTTACCCCCTCTGGGTCATGGGATCAGCAGCGGAGTATAAACACACACCCAGAGCGGCTACGAAAAGCCAGGCAAGGATTCCTCCATGACAGGCCACAAAGACACACACATACACTCAAGTGTGTTTAGTTAAGTCTAACAACTCGATACAACTGCCAGCTGAAGACATACGGTTTGAAAACTGCCAAGAGTTAAAAAATATAACTCATTCTGATGACTGAAACTGTTACAATCCAGTGCTTAAAGTTAAGATAATCTGCTGAAAAATACTGTAATGTAATTACTTTCTCAGTACAACCTGGACACTTTAAAAAGAGCCTCTAAACAGGTGGTTGCGTTGGAAAATCAAAGTTATGGAGTGGTTGACAAATAAGTCCACTTGCTGCACTCACACACATCTCTGTTTTGTTTACGGAGGATCGCAGGCATCCTGTCAGGCTAATAAAGCCAATATAACCTTTAGAGCCGCACGCAGAACCCGGAATGCTATTTATCTTAATGGCGTTTTTCCACGGGGGGGAAGACTGCGCACCCTCACCTGTCACCAATAAGAGACTTAGTGAGGAAAGGGAAATGGAAAGTGTTGGCTCCGATGTGTGGGCTTGGCGAAATGGGTCATTTAAAATGTCTTTCTGCTTGAATTAGTTACAAAAATAACAACATATGGTTACATTTTGAACTCAAAAGTTGGAGAAGTTGGATGCCACTTCAAAAACTGAAGATGGTTTGTGTCAAAGTATGCACAGGCCATTGTACGATTCCACGTGGTTAAAGGATCACAATATGTAATATGTGTATATAAATAAGTGCTCATCATTCATGCACTTTTCAGTTTTTTATAAACCCTTGCTTTAACTTTAAACTGATCACCTCTAATGTCACCGCAACAGTGAAGTCTAAAAATTAAATTACAGTTTTACTCTATAGTAGTATGTTTTTTTTTTTCCAATACAGTTTTGCCGCTTCCATTCTCCAACTTTTGTTTTCGCTTCAATCGCCCCCCCCCCCCACCCCCCCACCCACCCACCTTTCCTGTACAAACACTCCCCAGACTAAAGGGGGGGGGGGGGTGAATGTAACAGAACAAAACCCATACAACCCCAGTCATGCGTGCACACTTTACGAGGCAACACGTTCATTCACACGTCGACCGAGGAGAGACGGCTCTCCTTGGCCCCAGGTTTTATCTGGCCATCAGGTTACAGACACCACAGGGGTGATGGCTGCTGGGATTTCTTTCACAGATGACGAGATAAGGAAAAGTGAGGCAGACATCTTGTATGAGGGTGTTTTACTGGTAGAATCCCGGTGATAGCTGGTTGACTGATTAACTGGGACTCTGTTATGAGAAAGGAGGATTAAGAAGGGAAGATGCTCCATGCTCCTTCACAGCTGAAGAAGATAAAGTCGGGAAATGACAAAGAGGTTTAGGAGGAGGGATACGTGGAGTTCCACTCAAGCAAAGAGGCTAAATGGGAAACAATGTGGACGAAGCGCAGATGGACTGTGGGAACAGCAAAGGGGCAAGTTCCTCTAATTTAACAACACTGTCTGGTTGTAAGCAGCTGAATATCTGCCCTACTTTCTGTGAGATTGAGTCACAACATCACTGAGGTTTAATCAAGCTACTGTGCCATCAGATCCTTTCAGAGGAACTAGAAAAAGAAACAAATATTGTATTCACAGCTCACACATAAAAAAAGACAAAAGTTACTGTCAGTCAAATATTCAGTCATGGCTGCAGAATGGACAAAAAAGGACAAGTGCATTCATTTAGTATGTGCATTCTTGCGCAGGCTATGGAACGCTTGCACTGCAAGGAAGGAACATTTGGATATGAACTGGACTGTGGATGAACCCAAAGTGTCCAACGGGGTGAATCGCCTCGACATGTTCACACGCTCAGCGTTCATCCTCAACAACCTACTGCACTCCTCAAACAAAATATAAAAAAGTAAACATTAAAGCTGTCCAAGTTTCTTAATATGGCATAAAAAACATTTTAAAAAGAATGCATTTGTAAGTCCCTTGGACGAAAACCGCCACCCTGGGCTCTGTGATTTTGTGGCAACTAAACCAGATCCAGCTGCAGCCCTGGCAGAAGGCCAGAACGGAGGGAATCCCTGGCATTCAAACATCCTGCAAACATTCCTCTCAATTTGTGTGTTTTTGTGTGTACCCGTACTCAAGTGTGCCTCATGACACAAAGGGGGGGAAAAAAAAACAAAAAAAAAAAAACACGTGGGCCCAATTAGAAAGTCGCCATTTGTCCTATTCTCCGTTCAACTGGCTGAAAAATCAGTCGCAAAAGAAGAAAGCAAAAACACCATTCCTACAATGCTCCTGAGATCTGTAAAGCAGCATTCATCGAACCAAATGTTCTCCAACAGTGTCTGTAAAAACACAAGATCTACTTAGGGTGGAAAATACCCTTTGGCAAGTATTAAACGCTTATCAATACAATAAGATTTTCATTTGAACAGAAATCATCTCGAACCCAAGTTAGTTAAATATTTTGTAGCTGCATTCGGTTTATTCCTGCCTTTTTACAAGACACGCGTTCCCGACACTTTCTAATGAGGGAAAGTGTTTGTGACAAACTTCTTCAGTCTTTCAGCAAATAGACGGTTAGATCTGGGTCAGCACATAATAGCCTCCCCTTGGATAAACCGCGTATTTGCTGGAAAACATTGTGCCGTTAATCACTTTCAAATCTGAGACGTCGACATGTTCACACCGGTGTGAGAAGAAATACTTTTCCAGCTGTACGGACTTCCCTATTCAACCCATGGTTTTGGAAGAACAATCCCAGCCTCCCTGCTGCTGCATTATCGCTGCTTTCCTCTTATCCACTTCCTCCATTTAGGGCATAATTTAAGAAGGATGTAGGCCTTGTGAATGAGATTCTGTCCAATCACAGAATGGGGCTCTTTCAATTAAGAAGCTGGGAGGTCTGCAGATCGTACATTATTACCGATTCAAATTGTCATCGCGGAGACCTCCTAAATAGGCAGCATAGGTGTTAGTTTTATGGTGAGACAAACTCAACAACAGGCTGGAGACCCGGTGGCTTATCATTAGTGTTTACAAACTGAATGGATAGAGCACATCGTGTCTCATGGGTGGCAAAATGAAGAAAGGATTCTTTGACAGTCCGACGTGTCGAACTGAAAGGATGACAGACCACAAGGTCAGACTATAATGACAACATTGTAGCGGTTTAGATTATCATCAGTTCACAGGTAGGCTTTGTGCTTAAGGCTTTTTATTTTAAAGTTATGAGTATTTGAGATCTTTTCACATGCAGACGGTAAAGCATGAAGCATTGAGCGAATAGTTCAGAATCTCATTTGCTTTTACAATTCGGTGACATTCTGAGTGTTGGGGCCTCTGTGAATAAGGATGAGTTGAAAGAAAACAATACGATGAAGAGTGTCACGACTTTAAGAGTTTATCGCTTCATCCATCAAGGCCAGTAGTCTGCAGCCCTGCTGTCAGGACATGTGTCTTGAATGTTTTAAGGCCCCTTTATGCTCCCTGCAGGGCATAAATATATCTGCCTGTTTCCAATCTTGACAAGTGTCACAACCCTCATGATGTCAATGAGTTCATTAATTAGGCATGGTTGATTTGAAATATATATATTGTGGGGGGAGGTTCATGGTTTGCATTAAGAGGGTCACTCTCATAAAATCCTAAAGAGATTAATAGTCTGTTTGTCTTCCTCCTTTCCTTTTTTATATAAGCTGCCAGAGGGACAACATAAGGAAAATGCAGGTCATTTTTAAGATGAAAGGAAAAACAGTAGAAATACTCCTCTAATGCAAAAACAAATGTTGCATGAGTTTATCTGGACAACAAGGTTTTCAATTTATATCGTTTTCAGCACAGCTGTTAAGTTCCACTTAGCTCAGTCTTCTGAATCAGCTGAAATAAATATTTACAATTAAGGCCCTACAAATTAAAACAATCCATAACCCCTTTTCAGTTTGTTGTAATAAAAAAATAAAAAAATAAAGGTAAACTCTGACTGAAATTCAAAATTATGCATGATCCGCCCTCCGGATACTCAAGGAATACGATTCCCTCCACCCCCCTTCCTCCAGCTGTGTGAACACATCTTTAGTCAGAAATTTTACAAGTGTGGGCAGCAACTTAGGAAAAAGTCCAGACCAAATGACACGCTCATTCTCCTCAACATCTCCAATGTGAAAATGATTTGAACGGGAACCATAAAGCTAGAGCTGATCAAGTTTTCTAGATGAAGAGGTCAGATTCTCTTTGCACTTTGATATTGTTTTTTCTAATATTTTGCAATTCCACTTATTGTATCAACCTCGCAACATTTTCTCAGCTGAGTGCTTATAAAAAGTGGGCAGTTCTGAGTCTTTGGAAAATAAAGTGCTTTGTTTACTGGTGCAAAGTGGATCGATCACATCCATGCTCCACTTCATGGACGGCTTAAGCAGCAGCCAGGCCTGCTTCCAATTAGTCTGATGGCCTGGCCATTAATTGACCTTTCTGGAGCCACTTTAACCCCAGCTGATTTGTCACTTTTGTTCAAGTCAGGTTCTGGACTTTATTGTCTGATATGTTTAGCAGGTTTGGGAGGAAAAATGCCCATGAATATTTTCTGATGTTAAGGTAAAAATCAAACGTAATCATTCATGTAAATAGAAAGATTTGGGAATTTGCTATTAAGGCGCAAACTATTTTTAGGCTTCTTTATAAACTGCTTAAAGCTTTTGAATGTATTTGAAAAATAGCAATAAGAAACATTTTTTTAATATTAGAGTTCTAGCAAAATATACAGAACAACACAAACCAATAGCAACAAAGAAACTCCAACGTTTTATCATCCAGGTTCCCCTCTGCAGTGCAACACAGTAAATCATGAAATGGATATAGCGCGACGATAAATTATGAGAGGTAAAGGAGCGAACGCCCCACACCGGACACCGTGTAGTCCCTTCCACTCTTCCCATCGACACGCTCAGCCTGCGCTGCTGTCCTGCTCCGCTGCAGTGAACCGTTCACACATGCAGCTGCTCTCCGTCTATGAATGGCTCCCTGTGCGCTCCTCACTGCTGATCTCCTGCGAGGGGCAACACCCAGCGCTAACGTGCCAGCAGAGGATTTCCAGAGGCTCAATGAGAGCTAAATAAACCAACAGCCACATCTGGGAGAGCAGTTACACCGGTAAACACCGCAGAGCTGGGAACCTCGTTTCCACTTAGCGATGATAACCTCCGTGTTTCCGCACCGCTGCCTGTCACACTCGCTTGCTCTCACCGCGTTGCCGTTTCTCTTGCACATGTTGATGTTCAAATATCACTGCACACCGGAGATGCTCCAAACCTATTAGTCTAATATGAAGTGATAGCCATATTTTTTTTTTTTTAGCATTGCTAGCTGTATAATGAGTTCATATGTGAGCAAAACTTCACTGAAGAATTTAGAAGACGTCAACAAAAAGAGAAAAAAAAAAAACTCAAAAAATCTTAGAAATAACTGGTTTTGTTGTTTTGTAGCACCCTTCCTTTCAATGCTTTGCTCAAAGCCCTTTTGAACAGCACTTATTCTTCTGTTATGCAACACAAAGTTGGAGAATACAGAAAGACACTTTAGATTTTTCCTTTCACTCCTACAAATGTTCATGCACTTTATTTTGAACTATATCCTACAGTTTCCTGCTGTTAAATGTGAAATTTTCCAGAGAGATCAATACCTCCTTCTTTTCTCTTCAGCAAACCTAACAAGTTTTTAAACAGAAATTAAGTGCAGAGACAGCAATAGCGACAAAAATGTAAAAAAAAAAAAAAAATATTTCCTATATGTGGTGAGGCATTCTTGTGTTTAGATCGTCAACCTTGAGAAAAATCAAGATGATGATCTACTTTATCTCCAGTTTTCTGACAGTTTTTCATATTTCTATTTGTAAATCTACATCAGGAATTAAAAAGAGCTCATAACTCCACACTAATAAGGATTTCAGCACCTAAAGAAGAGAAACGGGACCACAGTATCCCAGATCATCCGCCACACATTCCTTATTTGTTTTACACAAATCCCACCTGGAGTGTTTATTGATAAAAAGCTGATTCTGTTAAGAAGCTTTATCATAAATTTCAATTGTCCAAAGCAAATGGTTGCATTTACAGCCCCAGTAGTGCTTAGTCAAATCCCTAGTTTATGTTTGTGATGTTGGGCTACACTCCCAAATAACCAGTTATGGGGTTTAATGCAAGTTAGGGAGATCTGGCAACTCCAAGATACTTTACTGTGGTTCTCCAACAGTGAGCTTTTCTCCCCTCCCGTTTATTGCGCAGAGCAGGAAGTGAAATATTGGTCCCCGTTCAGCCAGTGGCTAAAAGAAATGGACCTCAACGATGACTTGTTTAAACTCCAGAGAACCAGCAATAGATATACTGAAAAAAACAAGTTAATTTGCTACATTGCTTTTCGCTGTATTCATTCTGAATTAACCAATCTTTGCTTTTTGAAGAAAATGTGATAAATATGCTTGCAGGTCAGTCTTATGTCTTCCTGTTAATCCAATGCAAGTTACCAAAACATAAAACAAACAAAAAAACATAATAAAATTTTATTTTGAATATTGTACTCCCTGGTGGTAACCAGAGAAAAGGGAACAATTAAAAGGCTTCTTTAGTGAAAACTGCTTTTCACGCTGAGTATTAATCTTGAGATCAGAATGGATGGATGTGTAAATAAGAAATTATCTGAAAGCAGTGCAGAAACAGCATCTTGGAAACCATTTATTTTAACGACTAAAGTTCGGCAATTATGTTTTATTGGAATGCAATGGAAACGAAAAAATAATGAAGGCGTTAAACGTTTTGCCTTCAAACGAAACGTTTGACGTTTTAAAACATTAAAATTGAAAAACTCACCCATCATTTGAGCAGGTCATGAACTCCTCTTTAATCTTAGGATGCCAGCAGCCACAGTTCAGCATGGCTGTGTGTCCCTGGAACAAAGACGAGCAGATAATTAAACTACTTAAAACTGAGCCCAGCTTCGACAGGCTGCACACAGAGGGATGATAATGGGGATTTTGTTGTCTAATTTAGATTAAGGTTCAAAAATTGAAGCTGCCACATAAGTGTTTTCAAACCCATTTAACATTTAGAGACGAGCCAAAGAGGTTGCAGTCAGAATTAACAAGGAGATTTAAAAGGCCGAATGTTGCCAAGATCAACCAACACAATGTGCAGTTTAATTCTAAACCAATTATATGATGAGACAGCAGTTGTTCATCACCGATTGTAATGTCTGTGTGACGACGGATTTTCAGTTCTGAGTGCAAGCGAAAATTAACACCTAAATAAAAAGGAATGTTTATTATCCCCCCACCCCCCCCGCCCCCATATGCCTGCATTGCAGAGGAATCTCCATTAAGAAAATGACCCTTAATTTGAACAAGCTCTTAAACTAATTTCTGGCCTCCAACAGCACAGACCTTGCTTAGCAAATGAGCAAGTTAATTTTGAGACTGGGCAGGAGGCAGCGCTGCATCTTAGACACAAAGTTCCTTTAATAATAAGCTTTGGCCGTCCCCTCGGTTGGAGGAGTCCTGCGGAGAATTGCATTACCTTGCAAAAAAGGATTCAGACATGTAAACTTCTCCATTTTTATTCATGTTATAAGAACAGGCCTCAATAAATACTTTTGGGATTTAATGTCACTGAAACACAAATTGTGAGACGGAAGACTAAGAATTTGTACTTTTATTTCATTTGAATTCGACCACCTCTACCTGGCAACCATCGGCCTCCAGAAGTCGTCTAATTAGTGGACAGAGTCCACCTGTGTGTAACTTAATCTCAGCGTGAATCCGAGGAAGCCTTTAGAGGTTCAGTAGAGAACAAAAAAGCATCATGAAGACCAACGAACACAGCAGATGGGTCAGAGATGACCATTGTGAAGAAGTTTAAAGTAAAGTAAGGTTTTAGGGAAATTTGCTGACAGACCATGTGATTGTGATACAGAAAACAGAGCAAAGAAAAAGAAAACTACAGTGGCAATAGAAACACAATAAGATATGTACATTGGAGAAACTTAGGATTCACCAGGGAGCAACTTATTAGTTCAGAAGAGATTTAGAAAGACACCTAATGGAAGTGTATAGAAATATTCTTGAGATATTATGACAACCTGTTCAAACATTTTGCATATTAAGACTTATACAATGAAATTATGCCTAAATGTCGTGGAGGTTGAGACAATTCAACAGAGACCCACAGAATACACTTTGATCAGCTTGACATAAGCAATTGAAAATGTAGGAAAAAGCAAAGAATTGAACATGAGTTGCAAAGAACATTTGTGACTTGTTGAAAGAAATAAGAAAATTATTTTTTGATGCACACCAGTGACAAAATGAACAAGTGGTTTTGAGAATTTCAAATTTATTTTGAGAAGTGCGCTAAAGCAACTGGGGGGGGTGGGGGGTGAAGAAATCTTGTCAGATTATTTACAAAAATATATCTTTTCCATTACTCTTTATATTTATGCACTACTCTGTGATCATAAAAGATGTTAATCAAATAAAAATAAGATTTTGGATATAGTAAAACAAAATACGGAGAGAAAAAAAAAGGTAGGGATATTTGAGAAAGGCACTGAACTCATAAAAAAACATCTTTAAAGAAGAATAGCTCAACGGGGGGGCCTCTAGCCACCAGGTCAGACAGCAAGGAGTCTGCACACATGACACGCAGCTATTTGACAGGACAAGAGAAAACAGAGCCATGCCTCAGCAGAAGATGTGACCCAAACAACATCGGTATGCGTGGATCAGGGAGAAGGCCTGTCTGCTTACTGTTATACACTCAACAGCACCACTTTAACAGCTGTTTTATGTCTAAAATTAATTATGAATTGCTCAGTAGTTAAATTTAATGGGGAAAATGGTAATAATATAAAATCAACTTTGGAGTAAACAGGGTCAACTACTGCTCTGACGATGAAATTACATACAGCAATTATTCATCGCATAAATCATCAGAACCAACTGAATGAGTTGTAATTTTCCTGTACTAATACAATTCCTCTTCTTCCTCAATAGTTTTGGAAGATAAATTGCTAATGACTAAAACCTGCAGTGGATTAAAAGGAACATGTATCAAACAACATGTATAACTTTTCCAAAATCTGTAGAAACAAATTTTAGCAGCCAAAAAAAAAAATAAAAATAAAAAAAATCTGTTGCATACATCAGCTTGTGAGTCCCAAACCACTCAGCAGATAGAAGAGATAGGATGAATCAGAAAGGAAGTAATTACACGTCAACCTAGGCAGAGTGGAGGGAATGAGTTAATCACACGAGAGACAGCTAATCGACTGAGACTCTGTTAGCACGCCAAGATGCATTGGACTGAACCAATCTGCTCCAGATGGGACAGATAGAGCAGGATAAGAATGAAGGACATCCTGAAAACCACTTCTTGTAATCAATGGACCTTCACTTCAAGCACATTTATAAACCATGTCTAAATGTGCCGCAGCAGGCACACATGGTTGCTGACCACCAATACCACTAAAACCCAAATATAGACACCTAATTAGGGTTTTACTTTTGTAGGTACAGGTTGAAGGACAAAAACATTTGGAGTCATTCTTTCTCGGAGGTTAGGCTCTGACCATTTGGCTTGTAATCAAAACACAGAGGGAATGCCCTGCTACCATTAAATAGTTTTGTAGGGTTTACCTGAGGAACACAGGAGTTGTTGTTTATAACTAGAAGCTGCTCAATGGAGTTGAGTTGAATTGCAACAGAAGTGAAAAGAAATATGCATTGCCACATTAACATTTACAGTGTTTTTATCTTGTTTTATAGATAAATACAGTTTGATTGTTGATTTTTTTTTAATTCCATACTTTCTATCTTTATACTTTAAGCGCATTCAGATCTGGACAATACTTAAATTTCATATTTTTCCAACTTTACACATCATGTCATACTTAAAGCTGTAAGTCAGAACATTTAGTCAGATAATTCTGGGCATAATGTCGTGTCAAATGTTTACGTCTGTCATTTTTCTTACGAAAGCATAAATACTGGATGTCAACTATACATCCCAACAGTCAAAATAGGTATCCTATTCATCCCGCCTAAGCCTTTCTATAGTTGGGTGTCATTTGAAAGACAGAATTCATTTGATCGGTAGTAATGTCTACACTAGTGGGAAATATACAAAACATTCTTGTTTATATGTTTGCAGTTTTCCTCCGATATGAGCGAGAATCTCTGAGATTTGGGGAAACAACTTTTCTTTCGGACAAACCCCGACTTCTTTTCAACGACCATGATCACCTGATCCTGACATTAATCTTGTTGTCGGACTTTAGGTGTAAACAAAATTACCTTTAAGCAATGGTTCCTCCAACACAATAATGAATAAAATCATGCACTGAGAGAGTTTTAAAACATTTTTTCAAGCAAAGTCAATTAAGAAAGCTATTTTTGCACACCTTGGTGTTGGCCATGTCCACAATGTACTGGTCTCCTTTGATACACTCCATGACGTTGAAGCCGTCACGGTCCAACACTTTGGCCTGTGCATTTCCAGAGACCACCAGGAGGACGTCACCTGTGATGCTGTACTGCACGGACTTGATCTGGTGGCTGACACACAGAAGAGCATAAACCAGATGATTTAGCTTTATTTCTATGGTGCAATCAGCTAGAAAAGGTTCTGCACAAAATATTTTTAGTCAAAAAAAAAAGAAAGAAAAACGTTGAGACATCCATGTTTCAGTGGTACACCTAGTTTCTATATCTGATGCATGACAACAAACTAAAATAATGATGGTAAGTTGGAGTGAGACAGCATAATGAATGAAAAGAACATTTTTAATCCTACATCCTAAGAAGCTGCAAAGACTATAAAAATCCGTCAAGTGAAAGAAGTTGACAAGTTTCTCTTTTATATCACAAAAGGACAAAGAGTGGACTTCACCACTTCACCTGCTCGGCTTTGTGACTTAAGTTTATCTTTCCAGTAACCCATAAAGTCCACTGGATCTCAATGTAATCATAATAAATGTTGCATGAATTTCCCTTAACAAGGGGAAGCCTTGTCCAGCTCAGTCCACTGGTTCCCAAAAGCAAAAACAGAATCTTTAATGCCAGGAACACCGGAACACAGAATAAACACAAACACACACATAACTTCACCATCTGCTTCTAAAAGCGTCATTTTGGATGAAAAGAGGGGATTCCACAAAGCAAACATTAGAGCCGATGAAGCTTAACAAGCCTTCGTGTGTATGTTTGTACGCGCTGAAGCACACTTAAATGAAGTCCGTGTGCCTGATGTTTGCATGAAACCAATTTAAACACATGTTGGGCAACTGTGTTGACGTTCCACATACCACTCACAGGGCTGCAGGGTTCGGAAAGCCTGCAGAGCCTGGTCCATTCCAGCAAAATCCCAGAAACGGACATCGTAATCGTATCCGCCCGTCACCAGGCGGGCTCCAGAGGGGTCTAAGGCAAGAGCTGATACCTGAGGAGGCAATTAGCAGTCAATTCAAACTTAATCCTAAACCTAAGATTGTCACACTGTAACGTGGGTTGGCTGCTTCTAAACTGACTTACAAAAAAAAAAAAAAAAAAAAAAAAACGAGTAAAAAATAAAATACTTGAAGGTCAGTGCAGTGAAAGCACTTCATTATTCAGAAAGAAAATGTTGGCTGCATTAATTCTGCCTCTGGATAGCAAACTCAGAGTTAAATATCTTCATTTGAAAGTGCAATACCACAAGACAAGGGGTCAGATCTGTTACACAATAACAGGAAAGGATAAATCCAGCCGCTGTTGCAAACTTTATAAAACTAAATGAATAATTTTACGTTTCAAAAAACTCTTTATTAATTGTTATGTAGTTTTTGTATCAAATTTCATTACATTTTATTTTTAGGTGATTGGAGATGTGCATTTCTGTTTGGTTGTTTGTCATTTTGTACTTTTTTACTAGTTGGACCTTGAGTCTGAAATAAAGTATCTATCTATGAAGACTTCGACAATAAGTTTCAAGTCATTTAATATGTTCTAGCAACAGTAAAAAAAAAATACATTTTTAAAAACTTTAAAGAGTTAATAAACTTAGAATATTTTGAGTGCTGTAGACAAAATCATTACCGTTTTGGTGCCGTGTTGTAGAATGATTTCATGAGTGTCTGGAATCTTCTTCACTGGGTTCTGAGGAAAAACGTGGAACAAAAAAAATGTAAGTTATTTTGTTATTGTCTAGTTTCCTTTTTATTTTCAAACAGATTTGTCAGTAATTAACTTTTTGTAACTAAAGAGTTGCATGTGTATGATGACAAAAGCCTGTGGTCAGGATCTAAATTGCTTTGTTCTGACCTGAGCTGTTCACATCACGACATCATAAAATGAAGATTCAATCATAATATGTCTTAATATTTTCCAGGATCACTTGAATTCTCCTAAAACAAACAAATATAACAATCAAACAACATGAAGCAGCGTTACACAGCGTCTGGCTGTTGTGGTGCTGCCACCTAGTGTTCATGTTTGTAATACTCAAGTGCTTTTCGAGTTCCTGTATTACAGGTAGAAATATCATGATTGGAAAAGAGTTGATGATGTATATAACAACACTAATGATGAATTTTATAGCTTACTGATTTAATTTTTAATTTCACTTGTATGAGAAACACAGCAGAAGAGAATTACATTCAATGTTATCACTCCCAGCATCTACTGACAAAGAGGAACAATTTGATGATCCACACTGCAAACTCAAAATACAAAAAACTAAAATGGCTTTCATACATACATCATCGTCATCTTGTGCGTCTGCTTCGTCGTCATCATCATCGTCACTATTTGCTGTGTTGTCCCTATAATCTGGTGGAAGGGGTGGTCCTACAAGCTCATCCTCCTGGGCTCCATGTTGAGGAGGCACTGGTGGCCCAACGAGCTCCGAGTCTGAATCACTGCTGTCACTACTGCTGCTGCCGCTTTGCTGGTTCCTGAGGATTTTTTAAAAACAGATTCTCAAGTAAAGCAAAAATACGTTCAGGCCTAGTTAAGAAAAGTTTCGGACATACTCACTCAAACAAGGCAAAGTTGTCTTACCGAGCAGCAGTTTTGTCTCTCTGACTAGGACCTTTGACTGACTTGGAGCTTTCCCCTTCCTCTTCCATCTGAGGCCCTTTCTGTCGATCCTCTGAGGGCATGTCGGACACACTGAAGTTATTTATTTTACACATAAAACTCAACATATTGTATGGAAAACTTGACTGAAGCATTTAACTTTTTATGTACAATAGGTCAGTGTTTTGGTGTTTTGTGACTAATAGTGGGTCAAATAAACAACAAATATCAACACTTCTCCAAAACAAGGAGTGAATTATGTAAAGAATCCAGTCCACATGCAAAACAGCAGTACAACTCACAAAATACTCACCCAGGACACGCTGACTCCTCTCAATAGCTGTTCTCCGGGTTTGCTCAAAAATGGCTTCAAGATCAAATGTCCGCGCCTTCTTACCTAAAAATGTACAAAAGAAATTAACCTTAATTGATTCAATCAAATCTGAAACAGTACGCTCTATGCTACATTAAATATAACCCGTCATATCATTTGGAGCTGCCACATACCAAACCCAGAGAATCCCATGACAGCTCCGATGTCTCCATCACTCGGTAGTTTTTCTGCTCAAAAGAGAATATTTTAGAGTAGACTTAATAACACAGCTCATTTGTTTCACCATGAGATCTGCAATTTACACTTCTGTTAATGTACCAGGTATAAAACCATGTAAAAGCCTCAAAACAGATGTGCAATCAAACTAGCAGAAAAACCAGTTTTAAATAACTAACTAAACAGCACTTTGCAGCACTTTCGTGGACAATGTTCAATAATAAATCTAATTTAAATACTCAAAAGAATGTAAGCTAAATTGTTAAGCTAACAATAAAGTAGCAAACTTCAACATTTAGTATGTTATGTATTTAAAGTAATCCCGAAAGAAAAGTACACAAAGAGTTCTTCGCGGTTACAAAACAATAATTCAAGTAGTTTAAATTAATGCAACAAAGAAAAAACAGACGTAAAAATCAGCAAAGTATTTACCTTCATCCATGTTTTCAAACGCGACTGTTTACCTCTGACCTAAGGAAGTTGTTGTTCTTCTTCTTCGCTGATCGTGTGCACACAGCGCCACAGCCGTCCTGGAGGACTTATTTTTCAAAGGCAGCGCTGGGTTTATAGACAAACGTTTTCAGTCCAAGTTTACTGAAGCCAGTAGTTTCTATCTCAGTATTTCAAGCAGTTGGTTCCAGAATTAAGGAGCATAGAAAGAATGGTGTCTCCGCCTTTTTAGTTCTGAGTAAAATTAACAAGTCTCAGGTGAACAGCAACCTTGAAATGTGTTTAGGCCCAAGACAACTCAAGTGCTTTAGCGTACAAACCATCAATAAGATATCAAATACTATTTTTTGACAATGAGAGTGCAAGTGCACTGATTTAGGGATTGGTGTAATAGTATCCATTTTAAGTATTAGAAGACCAATTTCTTAATAGATTTTTTTTTTGTTTATAAAAAGTCCAGTTTAAATCCATGAACAGAATGAATGAATGGATTTTAATTTAGATTAATCTTTTTCAATGCTGTATTGTGGTGTAATAAGGTACTGATGTAACACCGAATTATACATAAAAAATGAAAGTATAGGACTGTTAAAAGGGCTTATTATTAAAGTACTTTATTTAAATCACAGGTTTAAAATGAAAAATACAAGAAGCTGTTTAAAACAGTCAAGGAGGCTACAAAATACAAGGCTATTAATCTAGAAATATAAAACACCACCTGAAGACATTACAAATATAAACAGGAACAAATGTCAGACTAAAAAAAGTTTTTAAGAAAAAATCTACCATTTTATATTTCAGATTGTAAGGCACTTCTGGTACCTTACAACCTATTTTACTGTACAGTCATTTTTTTTTATAATATTATTTATTATTTTTAACATCAACCAGGTTCTTCAGCCACCATCCTTTTAATGACAGCCCAGTCTAGTACACTTAGGCAGCTTCCTGCACTGTCAGAGAGATCATCCAGCCAGTCCATCTCTGACTGACTGGTGTTGCCGAGCATACCACCCATCGTTAGTTGGTCCTCTGGCAAAAAAAGTACTGCAACAAGAAAACGTATGATATAGGTACAGTCATTTTTATGGAAGTAAGTGAAAAATAAACATGAACAATGTTGTGAAAATGTGTGTGACACCTTAGAGCAGCTATGTCAAGGTTGATGGAGTCCGACCAGTTTACAGATTAACTTCTTTTTTTTTTTTATTGTTAACGGCCCACCACTAAGTTTTATACTGTGCAATATCACCACACTACGTATCCCATAATGCACTATAACAGCTAGCAGTGCACTCGGATCCATGTACAGTTTGAGTCTTTAGTTCTCACCTTCATCCTTGAAACAAAATCCCACTGTACGTAGCGTATCACAACGGGTGATAACAATACCTGGTCGACGAAGACTCAGTCTTCTGCGGAGATCATGCGAATATTCACTGTCTGGAGAATAACACAACTGAGAAGGGGAACTTCCTGTCTGAGACTTGGGACTTTTTTCATCAGTGCCTGATACGTTGAAAGGCCTGCAAGAAAAAAAAAATACTACACTTATTACCATACTACATAACAGTTTTGTCTGCAAAATACGATACTCTTATCTTAGATGTTGGTGTGCCTGAAAGCTGATCATCACAGGCTGGAAGTTCAATGCTATAAAAACAATTTACTGTTCCCAACTGCGCAGAAAGTTATTAGCTCATTTACTCAGCCACATCCCTGGAGTCATCGCTTAAACAGCAAGCAGACTACAGGAACACGGAATCTACATCAATTATGTTTATTGAGTGGCGAACTTTGAACTCAACAGGTAAATATCACTTTTCATGGTATTATTTTTGTTTAACAAACTTTCTCTTGATAATTTTCTAATTTTGAACAAAATCTAGTTCACTTCCGGGAAGGTTGGGGTCTTTGTTCTTAGCTGGTATGTTACTAATCTACCTTAATTACTGTTTAAAGATTTGAGATGCTAGATTTATTTCTTAGCCCAGGATACCTAAAAGGGTTGCCAGGTCGATCCGAACTCAACCAGGGGCTGTAGAGAAATGGACCTTCACGAGGCTGGGAGGAACTTGAACCGGCAACACGAGAAGTGAGAGTGTCTTTGGCCAAATGGCAGGCTTCTTTTGTTCTTCGAAAGTACCGCTTAAGAAGCATTAACCTAATAAGAAAGTAGACAGTACAATTTATAAAGGCAAGCATGTTCTCATGTGGCTCAAAGTACATGGGTACCTACTTTTCTTTTTCCTGCCTGCTTCTCACAATGCTTGCTGTTTTTTTGTTTGGAAAAAGCTATGGAAAGTTAAGGAGTAGTGATGCAGATGTTATTGCTAACAACGGTATTGCTCATAGCAAACTGTAATATCAAATCCAGAAACAAAGGCAAACATCTCCCACCTCTGCTGAAGAGCCACAGAATGGTTTACGCTCCCTGTCCCTCAGGCTCTGTCTGTGCTTTTTATAGGCAGTCAGTCTTTCCCTTTGTTTCTGTCTCATCCAAATCCTCAGCTCTTCCCTCTCTTCCATAGGAAGCGACCTTTTCTCTAATGTCCAGCTATCTTCCCTCTGGTCCTGCCTCCCGACGGCTCCTTCCAGTTCCTTCCTCTCCTCTGTAGGAAGCGTCTTTTTCTGTAATGCCCAGCTATGTTCCCTCTGGTCCTGCCTCCTGATGGCTCCTTGCAGTTCCTTCCTCTCCTCCATAGGAAGCAACCTTTTCTGTAATGTCCAGCTATCTTCCCTCTGGTCCTGCCTCCCGACGGCTCCTTCCAGTTCCTTCCTCTCCTCTGTAGGAAGCGTCTTTTTCTGTAATGCCCAGCTATGTTCCCTCTGGTCCTGCCTCCTGACAGCTCCTTGCAGTTCCTTCCTCTTTGTTTGCTCCGCAGGAGGAGTCCTTTTCTGTAATGTCCAGCTATCTTCCCTCTGGTCCTGCCTCCTGATGGCTCCTTCCAGCTCCTTCCTCTTTGTTTGCTCCGCAGGAGGAGTCCTTTTCTGTA
>NW_015112955.1:194968-203618 GCF_001443285.1 Poecilia latipinna | reverse complement strand
CTCCTCAGGATGGATCCTTTTCTCTAATGTCCAGCTATCTTCCCTCTGGTCCTTCCTCTCCTCCTCAGGATGGATCCTTTTCTCTAATGTCCAGCTATCTTCCCTCTGGTCCTTCCTCTCCTCCTCAGGATGCATCCTTTTCTCTAATGTCCAGCTATCTTCCCTCTGGTCCTTCCTCTCCTCCTCAGGATGCATCCTTTTCTCTAATGTCCAGCTATCTTCCCTCTGGTCCTTCCTCTCCTCCTCAGGATGCATCCTTTTCTCTAATGTCCAGCTATCTTCCCTCCGGTCTTGCCTCCTGAGGGCCATATTATTTGTCAGATGGGTGAGTATCCCAATTTAAAATATTACAAAAAATGTAAATATTTGTACCTGTTCTGGTGTGAAGTCTGAGAGCGCTCAAAATCCCAGTCAGAGGGCGATAAGTAGCCTTCCTTGACCAAGTCGTCTAAGATTTCCATAGTATCGGATAACCCAGTCTGACTCAGATTCCCATCTGCCTCTCTACATATTGAGAAATACAAAACACCATTTAAAAAAAGGATGTTTTATGTGGTTTAAGACTCCAGGTCTAGACGAACTCACTCATTAGATAAGTCGCTGGTTTCATAGAAGTGCTCTTTTTTTCCTGTGGATGAAAGATTACAGAGTTTTTTTTTTTTAAACAGATCCCTGTGACAACACATAATTGCATTAAAACCATAAAGTTTGATGTTACTAAAAAGACCCAACACCACAACTTGTCATCTTGACAGATCAGGGTTAAAAACAATCATCAGTTTTCCCCCAATCCATCTGATGAGACTAATGGAGGAACACAAGTGTATCAGCGAAGACGAAAAACATTTAAATAAGCTGCATTTCAACCTGGAGCTTGAAGAGAGGATGGACCACTACTCTGACTGAAAGGAGAGGCTGAATAGTGACGCGACGGTTTTATTGCAGAACTCCCAGAGTCGTCATGCAGCACATGTTTCTCCTCCTGTTCTTTGACCTCTTCACATTCCTTCAATGCACGTAAAAGATCTGGATCTGGAGCGGTTGGGGATAATAATAATAATAATAATAAAAGCTTTATAGATTTCCAAAATTGATTTTAAAATCACAAAAATGTAAACTGGATAAGAGACGGAGCAGTAACATCTATTACAATTAAAAACATTCTGATCCAACCTTTGAGTGGAACAGAGAGTCTGACGCTTTTTTTTACTCCCGCGGTGGCTTTTGGATCAGACTCCCGGTCTGAGGAGAGCTTTTCAATTGCGTTTACCAGCTGCATACAGGAAAAAGAGATGGAACAATTAAGAGGACAGTTTCACAGAACAAAAACAGCCTACGCAAGACAATTTATACATGTTTAAGAAAAAATCTAGGCAGCTTCTACAAAACATCCTTGTGTACCATTCTTGACTTGGAAAAGTCCATCTCAAGATTATCTGCAATGTTCTGTAAAGCGGCCAACTGAGAGTCCATCTCTGACAGGCGGGAGGAGAACCAGGCTGTAGCAGGCGCTGAAGGAGCTCCGTCAGGGACGAGGCTCTGCGCCTTTATGGCTCGACAGATTTCAGATGCGGATGAATCCTCCAACGCATCATCCTGTAAGGTGAGTCTCTCTGCAGCTCTAGCGGGCTCGGAGGGACTGAATGAAAGAGACACCTCAGGGACTTCTGTGGTATCGGATTTTTGTGAGAAAAAAGCAGATAAAAGAGTAAGAAACTTGATTTTAAGACACATTGGAAAGATAAACCAAAAAGTGTTCGTGCCAAGTTGAACGGATCCTGTGATTTTACAACCACAAATTTCAAAGTATTTTATTGGCATTTTTATCTGATAGATTAACAACACAAAGTAGCCTATAATTGTGAAGCAGAAGGGAAAAACTTATTACAAAATGTAAATCTTTGCTAATGTACAGACTTAATTGGATTTAACTCTGAACCTTGGATCATTGGAATGCATGAAAAGGCTTTGATAGAAACCTTTTGCTTAGCGCCATTCATATTCCCCATTAAGCCTGATCAGCTGTCCTTTTCACACTAAAAAAATCTATTAGAGTAAAGGGCGCAAAGCACAAATACTCACCACATTTTTCTCAATAAAGAATTTTGTAAAGCACATAGCTTCAGGACTACACACTATTTTGTGTTGTTCTATTGCTGAAAATCCCAGTAAATTACAAAGAGGTTTGTGGCTGCGATGTGACAAAATGTTCAGGGATATGAGCGTTGTTTGCAAGAAACCTGCGGTAGATCTGGGTTCCTGAAGGTTGTTTGCGACTGGAACTGAGGACTGTGCCTCAGCTTCAGCAGCTGAGCTGATGACAGAAGTGGCAAGAACATGGAGCTGAGCAGAAGTTGGCGAAGAAGAAACATCTGCTGCTTCTGAGCCAGGACATGGCGGCAAATCTTCAGACTGCCTCACATCTTCCAGATCCAAGACACTTATGAACTGGCGTCCACCAAGATCCTGACGAGTAACAACAACAACAAAAATGTGTAAAATTTACAGCTTTTTGTCAGAGTTCAATGAGAAAAGATTAGTATATACAGTATGCGTTGTTTGAGAGGACTCTTACCAGAAACGTCTCTGATTTCTGCTGGTTCTCCACTTGAACAGGGGTTTCTGGGAAATTGCATGGACTTTGCACTAGTTTGAAAAAAACACTCACGTAAGCCGATTTTTTAATTCTATCCACTAAAAAACATTAAAGTTGTGCATCATCCCACATTAGCTTACTTTTTGGGCTGCCAGTCATTGTAGACGTCTGGACAGAAATAGATTTGGTCTCAAGTGTGGGAGCAACAGCTGAAAGAACAAGTTTACATTCATTATATTGATAAATTGTAGTCTAAACAATTTTGCATTTTGAATTGTTTCAAGCAAAATATACTAAATCTAACTTAACTTAGCTTAACTTTTGGTATTTCTGAATCAGTAGGAACTCGATTACAAGAAATGTCCATGTCATATCTGTAAATCACCTGGCTCTGTGTTGGTGAAAGCGTCGTGACACTCCGGAGGGCGTTTACTTGTGGAAGCGAAGGCATGGAGCTCGGCGGAAGTGGAGAAAACTTTGTCTAATAATCTCTGACCGGTCAGCAAATGGTCTGAGGAGCCTGGGATTACAGGACCAGAAAATAAATTAGATTTAAAACATAAAACAAAGTTCTCAGATGACTGACACAATAAAATTTGGTTCACGCGTATTTAAGTTCAGTTTGTAAAAATGTAAATCTTTTTTTTTTTCTTAACTAAATATGCAGATGTAGAGTCCCTACACAAAAAAAAAAATCTATACTGTTCCAAATTTCAATTTCTAGAGTTTTTAGTCTGTTTTTTTTTTTTTTTTCAGTATAAATAGAAACATTTCTCAAGAATCTAAAGCAGATATTTTTTTTATAGTGGTCAGGTTGTAAATATGGGACATGCAAAAATCAGAGACTGGTTGGAAGGATGGATGGACAAACAGACGGACAAATGGAAGGACGACTAACAGGCTAGAAGGAAGAACATCAAGATTAAAGGAAAATAGATGAACAAAAGTCCAGACAGGTGGTTCAACGGCACTGGAAATGGAAACGGGCACCAAGGTATTGGTTTAAGCAGAAAAGCGTTCTTTGTTGTGTGATCACCTGTCACATCCTGTGCAGGTCTGATCTCTTCAGCAACTGTAGCATCTTCACTTTCGTTGATTTGTGTTGCCTAAAATTATATTGAGACAAAGATAATGTATGCATGGCTACCATAGGTATTTCTGCATTCTGCGCGAGTTATTGTTGATTCCTTCTACCTCTTTTGTTGGGATGATGGAGTCATTCGGACGGAATGAGACTTCTATGTTTATTCGCTTTTCCTCTCTTCTCTTCTGCCTGTAGAGCAAAAATGCAAAAAGAGTAAAAGAAAGCCAGCAGCTATAAAAGCTTATATTTGATTACCTTTTAGCTGAACTCAAGCAGGGGGTGCTGGTTAGATTTCTAGAGCCTTCATCAGAGTGATCTGGTCTTGGTATCTGCATCTGATCCTGTCTCAGTTTTTCCTTTGTAGTCAACTCCATCGTAAGACGAGTCTTTTGTTTTGAAGGAATATTCTGGGGTGCCATCTGTAGTCATGATAGATATGCATAAAACACTTGGGTTTACAAAGTTTGGTTCTGATCAATCTTAAAGCCTTGAAGAACGTCAGAACTGCTCACCATTTTGGGTCCAGACTCAATGTGTAAAAGCTTAATTATTGAAACTTCAGTCACTGGACTTGGAATAACAGCAGGTATTGCTGCTGTAATTAGTTTAGGGAAGCTAAAGCTGCTAGGCGGAGCGTCCCGTAACTGCAGCAGACGAAGGCCATGCATCGGTTCAGGTTTTTGAGTTGGAAAAGCAGCAGGATGTAGAGGGAACGCTTGAGCGAAGAACTGTCCTGTCGGCCCTGTCAGCGGGTGAGAGCTCCTCGGAGCTGGATCGGGCGCAGGATTAAACAGGAGATGCTTAGTTTGAACAGAAAACACATTTCTTTGCTCTCCACCTTTCTTTTTCCAAGTGGACTGATCATAGTGTGTGGCCTTGGGCTGATTGGACTTAAGGTTTGCCGTGTGAGGAGCCTGTGCATGCTGAGCGGCATAGTGTCGAGCACTGTACTCTGCCATGGCAAAGTGATGGAGTTTAAGTAACTTCAGACCCGACATCTGTGCAGTAGAGCCAGTGTGTACACTGCTGTCATACGGCTGGTGTTGAGCAGGTTGACTCCTATCAGAAGTGGCCAGGAGACCGTCTGAAGACGGGATCAGTCTCCTGCCCCCCCTTTGCTGAGTTTGTGGCGACTCTGCCTGGACAGAGAGGGGCTGCATCTCCTGAAAACCAAAACGAGTGTGTGAGTGCAGCTTGGAGTCGGAGACAAAAACCCAGAATGTACAATCTCCAAAATATCTAAAAAGCTACACCTACACTATCGGTTCTGGTGAGTTGGCTTTGGCTGATGTGACGCAGGCCGAGTCCTGTTCCCTGCAGGACAGGCTGGGCTGCAAAATGATATGAGCCGATCTGATCCAGCTGTGGTTCATTAGATTCTGGTTTTGGCACGCAGGTCTGTGTCTGAGGCGCAGCGGTGGAAGAAGTTTGAACTGGAAAAGCATTTGGCTCAGGGTTTATTCTAGCAGCAGAAGATAAATTCATATTAAGCTGTAAGGAGTTCTGCTGGGCCATCTGGAGACTGGAAAACGAAGCTCCTAGAACCTCGTTCAGACTCATGTAGTTGATGTGCTGCAAAAACAGGACAGGCGTCTTCAGTATAGAGATTTTACTTCATTTACGTAGTCCCATGTCTTACCTTCAGTTCAACCTTTCGTTACCTGAACTAATCTGAATAAGTCTTCACCCAGACGCTGTCTCATTGTGGGAGATATCAAAGGCAGAGCAGACGTTGCGGCATCAGCAGGGGGCCCTCCAGCTGGGGAGATTTGTGGCTGATCAGCAGCAGGGGTGGGGAGCAGAACGGCACCCAAATCAGAAGATTTGGAAGGAGGAGCAGGTTTAGGGTGGATGGCTGAAGGAGCAGGTTCTGAGTTAATGGGAGGACATCTGTGGGGGGAAAAAACAAACAAAAAAACACGACAACAAAAATAAGTATTCAGTTTCAGCAGGTTTGCAATGTCTATGTCCATTTCTTTTATCCATAAATTGGAAAAGCATCATCAAAGTTTGTGTTTTATTGTCCTCTTTGCAATTGCCACTGTAGAAAATGTGGGTTTAAACTAATTTGTACACTAAAGTAATATTTGACTATGACATGAGAAGGATGAAATATGCAAGTTGCTGAGACTTTGCCACATTACAAATTGAAATCAACAATCAATCAACAAGGAAGGAAGAATACATTTAAACAATAAGATCAAATACACCAAAAGAAAATGAATAGAGCCTGGAATAGAAAAATGATCATGCTCTGTTTCTCCTCCTTTTTTTCAAACCTATACTCAAAAATGCCTGAGTTAAATTCAGTCCTTTTCCAGACTTGAATGCACCATGTAAACCTGGATTTGAAACTTACTGGGACGATGAACCAGACACTGAGTAGTCGAGGTGTTCAAGCTTTAAACTCTGGAAAGAGAAACAAAATACCACAATGATCTCTGTTGTAGGAACAGAGTGAAAAATAAATATGACCAATAATTAACAAGTAATAATCACCATTTCAGGTGAGCAGACGTCTTTAGAGGTATCCTGAACGGAGTCAGAAAGTAACACTTCGACGCTCTTGCTGCTTCCGCTTCTGTCTGCAAATTTAAGGGCACTCTCATAAATATTTCCATTAGCGATAAAAACCACACGGCTATTTTATTGTCTCGTGTTTTGACAAACCTTCTCTTTCAGGCGTAACATCCAAGTCATCAAAGGCCTGCTGCGGGGAATGTGGCTCTCTCTGCCGAGAATCAAAGCTGAACTGAGCCTCATCAGCCGGACACATCGGCTCCTCTCTTTCGTCTGAGACAGAGCTGGTGAAAAAATTAACAACAGAGGATAAGTCCTGCAAAAATTAAAAGGTGTTGTTTTGCTAAATACGAAAAACAAGCGGCACACAATTTTATTAGAGATGTACTAATTGTTAAATTATGTGTTGATACTGAAATAAAAGTGATAAATATTACTATAGGTAATAGTAAGTACTTAATTGTATTGTTCTCTTGTGTTTTGGAGCAATTCGAAAAACGTTGCTCTATGAAATTGCTAAAACCACAAAATGTGGCTTTCATAGCCAATTTTTTGTGTCATAAAAGTTTCATATTTTATAATGCTTTACAGTTTTTTCACAAAGTAAAATGTGGCACAACTGGGATACAGATACAAATAAATGCAATGCAGTCGATTAATCTTGTTGCGGAAAAAGGATGAAAACTGATTAAAATCATATGCAATGCTGGTATATACTTTATTTCCCAAATGTTTTAAATCTAGAAATAATAATAATAATAATAATAATAATAATAATAACAACTTAACAGCTGCACAAGACACACATAGCCAATTTTGTAACCAGATTTGATCAGGAACCAATATTCTGAATATTCTGCATCTAAATAGCCCAGTGCCACGTCAGGACTGGTTTGCTAACGTGTCGTACTCACGGAGTAGCCTCTCCTCGCTGCAGATTAGGATTTAGACCGGTGATGGGAGTGTTGGTGGATCCACGGTAACCAGTATCAACGCTGCTCTCTCTCTCCGTCTTCCGTTCAACGCCTGAATGCAGCACGGGGGGAACAGCCCATTGCATTTCAGGAGCTTGGCTGTAGGAGGTGTAGTGGTCAGTTTGGGGTTGAGCAGCATACCTGTGCTCCAACAAACTTAACGAGGTAAGGATAGCAGGCGCTGCGGTTTTTACACGAATCACAACTCCTTCATTTTGTTCGTCTGCCATGTCTTTCTTCTTGTTGCCATGATGCCCCAGCAGTATCCTTCTATCGGCCCAGCGCACCATCCACTCCAGCAGCCTGCCCAGCTCTGGAAACCGGGCCTCTAACTCCGGATCCAGGCCCTGCTGTAAGTCAGTCACAGCCTCAACAGACGACGAGAAGCCGGGGGAGGGGTTTTCCGTGGTGAAGGCATTCTGGACAAAACTGGCTTCAGAGCCGACACTGGCTTCCTTTAGTCTTGCTGAAGAGACGTTTTGTTGCCGGTGGCCGAACAAACCTCTCTGCTTCTCGGTTCTCCGCCCGACAGAAAGGCTGCTCCTGACAACGGGAGCTTCACTCCAAACGGAAGAAGTCTGCGGGTCAGGCATCGCGTCTTGTTTCACAGGTTTGTAGCAACACCCTGCTCTGAACACCGACGGGGGCTTCCCCAAGTGCTTCCTCTCTAGAAGGTGCCCGCCTCTTTGACGACGATGTATACTTGAGACTACATCAAATGTCAGAGAGTGCAACTCCTTCTCCCGTAGCTGAGAGCAGAAGCCTTTGAGCAAAGGGATCTCATCGCCACAATCCATCCCATCAGTGGCGTCCTTCTCCAGGACGTAGCCAAGGAAAAGCTCCAGGAAATTTAGATACTCCTCGTCTTCCAGCTCAAACTCCCAGGAGCCGACCGCTGGCAAAGGAAGCTGCTCCTTTTCTCGCTCTCCACTTGTATTGGTGTTTTCTTTAAGGACACTGTCCGTCTTAGATGTCATCTTCTGTCTATCTTTCTTGCTCCTACGAAGTCAAAATAAAAATAAGAAAACCAACAAAAAACAGATAACAGCAGCGCTTCTGTCTTCTTCGCTTCTCCTACCTGCTCACAGCTGCACGGTGCTGTTTGGTTGAGATGGTCTCAGATGTATCCTCTGCTGTGTCTGCACCGCTGCGCACTGGCTGGTTAAGCTCGGTCGCAGTGCTGGTGTCCACAGTTGTCCCCAGGGACAGCTGCCCTGACGTGGCCGTGTCATTTCGTCCCCCTCTGTCCTCCTGTTCCTCTACTTTCTCCCACAGATGGAGAACAGGCGGGGCCAAGTGCCTCTGCAATCGCGCCAAATGTTTCCTCCTGTGTCTTTTTCTATCTTGAATAACACTCATCATCGACTCTTCCCCGTCTTCTCCTTGAAAATAAAAGGAAACATAAAAAAAGGGGGGGGGGGGGAACAATAGGGCCCAAATTTTCTGCGGGCCAGCAACACAAAATTCATTTAGTCA